>NW_017300102.1:283330-288477 GCF_001594075.2 Trachymyrmex cornetzi | reverse complement strand
GCAGTGGTGTACGTCGTCCCGTGTCACGCCGCCGGAAATTGATCAAATGAGCTCAAATTTTTTTACAAACTTATTAAAAGTATTATAAATACATGTGAAAAAGATTTAAGTTGATATGTTCTTTACTTTCCCTACAAAAAATTCATCAAAAATGCCTGTTTTTTGACCCAACAAACGAGACTGGACCCTTAATTAAAACGTCTCAGCAATCCGTTTTTATTGTGTAAATTTTATAAGCTAGTGAAATCATATTAATAGTAATTTTTTTTAAATCTTGTTTTAAATTTTTTTGCTAAGAAAATTTATTATAAACGTATTAAAAATGTATTAAAAGTTTACGTAAAATTTCTTTTCAGTTAGACAGTCCCATGTTTCCGCTTCGCCTCAAAATTATAGAAAGAAATTATATCGTGTTATGCGCCTTGTATTTGTGAAAAGGAAATCGTAAATTCCGTCCGTAGAACACGTGCTAAACTTGCAATGTCCAGCCAAGTTGAGAAACTTAAAAATAAAACCAATCTATCTCGCGAGGGCGGCATATACATCTGTACTATTACGATCAAATGAACTACATTAAAGAAGAATGCGCGATTATAGAGTGAATATGCCGCCTTTTTCAAGGCAACGTTTTCTTTCATTGTTACACAGTGCGGCTAATTATTGAACACAATATGCACTATAAAAATTGATATATAAATCATTGAAGAACTTTAATACTTCATTCTCTCTCTCTCTCTCTCTCTCTCTCTCTCTCTCTCTCTCTCTCTCTCTCTCCCCCCCCTCCCTAATCTTATTGTTCCATTTTATAATTATATATGTTAAAAACATTTCAGTACTTGGTCCGTTCGTATGTCTTTTAATTAAACGAAGAACATACTTTCTTGCAATTAAACGGAGGAAGTACGTACGTTTGCAGGTTTCCGCTTATAAAAAATAGTATCGTTACAACTTCTGTAAAAAGTTTAAATATAAAATATTACTGTCGTTCAAAGTGCATCAAAGACTCAACAGAGCAACGTGTTGCATATTTATACGAAGTGGCAATTGCTTTTATACTGTTTCCACGATACACTGTCATTCGAACTGATAACATATTAAGGTTGTTGATATGAAAAGCCACAACAAATTCTCGGCGAAGATTTCTACCAAGGAATATATACCTATTCTTAAAGGTGTCGTTGACATTTTCCTTGAAAAATTACAGCATAGACCTGCTCCGTTTCAAAACTCAAGACACAAAATACACTGGAAAATCGCTGCTACGTTTTCTTCCCGAAACTGAATGCACAAATAAAGCTTCTCTAATAAGCATATACGCTGTACTGATATTTATTTTTCACGTTCATGTTATATAATGTCAATTCACTTGCGAACGATAATGTTATTTACAGTTTTAGTTTCCGAGATCTAACACTGAATTAACGCAGCAAATTTCAATTGTGCTAAAGTTGTCTTTTGACTCATTCATTATAATCTACATTTGAACTAATTTACACATTTTTTCAATAAGAAAAAAAACAAGAATCTTAAAAACGTCGTCTTTTACAAGACTTGTTTAACTAAAAGAGGATGTGATGAGATACGATAATTATGTTCGACCTATCGCGAAATCAAACAAAACGCGTGATACGTATCGGTCGCCACCGACAGATCGACTGAATCTACGAATGAACATGCTAAGCTTTGTATCAACGTCTTATCGCACTTTAAAACGAGCGAATTAAAGAAGCCTCGATTGGTAGTCTATTTGCTCAAGATTTGTGACGCATGTAATACTGTTGTACTTGTCGCATATGAGGCGTAATGACATGTCTAGCTAAATAACTTATCTACTATCCAAAAAATTCCGGAATCAAACTTTTGTCTTAAACGTCGATTTCTTCTTTTTTTCTCATGTATGTATGATCAGCAGATTATACAGTGCTAATGATGATGAATAAGTCTACAATTCCGCTAAACGTAAAACACAGTGCACAAAAGTGATTAAAAATAAACTTATTTGGATAATTGAGAACAAAAAATGCGACATTTTAATTTATCGAAAAATGATTTATCTATATCTAATGAACATGTTCCTAATAAAGTCGAAATTGATATGAGAACATATATACATATTCGAAGTATATTTTACCGAAATATAATTTATACATCATTTTTAGTTTCTATGTACATTCAATATTCATACACTAAGTATATAAGTAATTAAAAATAATTATTCATTTTAATTAATTTTTTTATATTATTTAACACACACACACACACAATTATGAACCATTTCAATTATGGAAATAACTCTTGCTACTTTTATCATTTTTAGATTTGTGGGATTTCTCTCCTCTTCGTCTTTTATTCAGTGGATTCCGAGGATCGTAAATCTCGAACCAATCATCGTCTTTCGTACTGGCATCCTTGGCAAGCACTGGTGCCTTCTCTTCACATTGCAAAACGTGTGTCAACCAAGATTCATCATCCGGATTATCATCCTCAGTATCTTTCGATGTTTTCTTATCGGAGCTCGTCATATCATCCTTCGTATGTTCTTTGGCATTTTGAAGTTTGTTCCTGAATTGCTTAAACAGTTCCATCGTGAAATCCTCACGCGTTTTACCCTTCTTAGGCAATTTTTCCTTAGCTTTTTTATATTTTTCTTGCGTCTCTATGTATTCTTTCATTACTTCAGACTTATTTTCTTTTTTTTCGGCTTGTTGCTTTTGATCTATTTCCTTCGCTTTCTTTTCATTTTGTACGCTACGCTTTAAATCGCGTATTTCTTTCCTTATTGCTTCACTGCAAATTTAATTTTAAATAATATAAATGCTTATCTCTTATTTTTTTTCTAAAGCTACAAATCTATTTCACATACATTTATAATTTATATAATAAAATAATGTCACATACGCCTTTTTCTTTCGTTCTTCATCTCGATCTTTTCCGAAATAATATTCTTCAATTTCCGCATTTTCGTTTATATTTTCATCGTTTGTTCCATCGTTCTCGATTTTCGGTTTTGATTGGGAAATCTTTTTAGAATCCTTCAATTTATTCTTGATCCTCTCTTTCATAGCTCTGTTGATATAAAATTATTATAACTATATTACAGATAATACTATAACAATTCTTTTGTTACATATTTTATTTTCAAATAACTTACTCTTTTTCTTGTTGCAAAGCAGCCAATTCTTCTGGAGTTCGTGTTTCATCATCATTCTCCCAATCGCTGCTGCGATCCTCTTTGATTTTTTTACTTGGTGGTTCAGCAGGTTCAATCACAGATTGTGAGCTTAACTTTGGATCAGATAAGCAATCGTGTGCTGATTTTCCTTTGCCACTATATTGTCTGTTTAAAATTGATGACTCTTCTTCATCTTCCTCAGCTTCTTCCCCGAATGATAGTAGCTTGAAATTCCTAGCATAGTTGCAAATATATAAAAAAGATAAACATATTATTTAAAATAACTATATATTTATCTTACTTTACACCAGTCTTCTTATTCTTCTTTTTCTCTTTGCTATCTTCCTTCTTTTCAGATACTACTCTTGAAACAATATCCAGGAATGGATTGTTTAAGACTTCCGTTTTTAAAATTTGTTGTGGATACTGAGGTCTATCATTCTGAAATTAAATATTTTTCATTACAAAATTATATATTAATCTTTTTTTTATGTAAAGATACATTATGTGTTAAATATTTACTTCATCTACAAGTGCATCTTCCAATTTAAGCATGTTGTAAATTGTTTCGCCAGTGACTTTGCCAAAGATAGTATGCTTATTTTGTAACTCAGGTGTTGCGCCAAGTGTAAAGAAAAATTGGGAACCGTTGTCATCTTTACCAGCATTGGCCATAGCAACCAATCCTCTCCGACAAAACCGTAATCTTGTATGAAATTCATCCTATTAACAGCAACATAAAAAATAAAATTGATACTCAGAAAATTATAAATTGTTAGAATAAATAAATAAATAGCTAATGATTCAAGCTAAATAACCATACTTATTTATCTAATAATACAAACAAATATATAAATATAAAAACATAAAATAATTATAGATATTTTAACTTGTAATATCAATGTGGTGACATAAACAAAAAAATCAAAATGTTAAATTATAAATGATAATATAAATGAAAATAAACAGATATATAAATAAGAATACATAACCCAGACAACACATTGAAACATAAGACGTCCTGAAGACGTCTTTTAGACGCCAAAGACATCTTATGTCTCTCTTTTGAATACTTTGTATTGTCTGGGAATATAAATAATAATTGTCAACAGTATACAAAAGCAAGAAGCATGTTAGATAACTAGCTGAAACTAGTAATATAATATAATTGTACCTTAAAGGAATGTCCATATATGCTCTCACCACCTTCTCCTGTTCCCGTTGGATCTCCACCTTGTGCTATAAAGCCTTTCAAAATTCTATGAAATATTGTACCGTTATAATAACCCTCCATGCAAAGCTGTATAAAATTTCTACAAGCCTTTGGAGCTTCTTTCGTCCATAATTCCAGATCTATATCGCCAACTGTTGTTTTCATTATCACCTATTTAGCAAAATAGGAATATAAATTGAAAATAACATGTGTTATTTATTTAATTTATATGTAACATAATAATTATAATAATAAATATAATAAATTACAAAGAGAGTTATATGTTATGTTTTCATATTAGCTAATACAACTCTTTATATATATTTGAAAAAAACTGTATGAATTATCTCTCCCTTATGACTTTTTTATTATATATATTTTTTTATATAAATATATTAAATAATTCACACTTACTTTGCCCGTAGTAGGCGGTTCTTGTATATAAATATTACTCATATTTATAACCTCGTATTACAACTGATCACGAGAAGCATAAACACAAAACCAATGGATCGACTAGGCTCGCGTTCGCAAATACTATCCGAGTGCCTCCAAGTATCATTTTATCTTCTTCTTCTTCTTATTAATTTAATTGGCCCAGGCCCTCGACAAACGAGGTGAACATGGCCATGCTTACTAATCACAGTTAAAGCCGGAATCGCTTTTCAAAAAAAACGATGCATTACCCCGGATCTACAATAGATGTTTTAAGCCTTAAGCCGTAAGAAATTGACCAATTACAGTCGAATCCGAGAAGAATAA
>NW_017300102.1:266312-283248 GCF_001594075.2 Trachymyrmex cornetzi | reverse complement strand
AATCACAATCGCTTATTCTTCTCGGATTCGACTGTAATTGGTCAATTTCTTATGGCTTAAGGCTTAAAACACCTATTGTAGATCCGGACTTATGCGAGAAACGGTACGCACCCTAGGTTCAATATATGACATCCGATGTGTTGTAATTATTCAAATTTCCAGTAGATGGCAGATGTTTCCAATCAGCTGTTCATGGCAATTTTAAAACGATATGCATGTGAATATGTATGTATGTACATATAATTACGTACACATGCATATTAATTAGTGAATGTATAATATAATAGTATTATCAATATTAACCCTTACCGTACTAATATGGGTAATTAGTGACCAAGCGATTCCTGTTCGTGCAAGTTTCTTTGAGTCTTTCGGTAATTATAAATTATACTACATTTTATTTATTTTCCAAAATGAAAAGTCAATATTTATTCTAGAAAGTTGGAAGTATGTTGGTGAATTTTTAGAGATTTTTTGAATTATTTTGAAGAGGTGAAAAAACGAAGAGATTCTAGTGACCCTGGTTGATATAGATTGGGCACCAAATTGTAGATAATACAGTAAAGCGGGGAGCACAGACTCTTGCATAACGCATAACACGTAATGCATAAGAATATGTACCAATCGAAGTTCTCCGTTTCTTTTCCTTCCATGTAATAGAGAACTCTGGTTGGTTCAATTTCTTATGCCTCATGTGTCATGCGTTAAGCAAGAATCTGTGCTCCCCGCTTAAGGGTTAATATCTGCTACGCACTATGTCAACAAAATAACAACAGAATTAGATATATATAATACTGTTGATAGACTGCTAAAAAAAACATAACAGAATCTGCAAGCGTCAGATAATGTGAGGATTTGCTCAGTTTCTGCCAACAATTTTCCTTCACATTATATCAACAGGCGATGTTAACAGAACAGAAGCCTAATGCAGACGCAGTTAATGACAGACTGCCGTCATTTTCTACTCGAACCTCCTGACAGTCTGCCAGAAGACTGCAGACATTTTGCTATCTAGGAAAGTAAATGATTTTAGTCAAATAATTATTAGCGTTTTATAGAATATAAGATTATAAGACTACAAAATGGCAATAAAAAGAGTTTTGGTATTTGCAACTTCATTTCATTCATATACTTACACAAAAAAATGATGTGACCTCGGAAAATGAAATTTCAAGAATGTCGGGGCTAAGTGCGGGCACCACATTTTTTCAATACTATATGAAATAAAAACACGTCATTATAATCAAAAAATAAAAAATTGTATTAAATTTTATTTCGAATCTTTAATTTGAATCTTCTGATTCCATATCAGACAAACAGTATTTACAAACAAAATTGTTATCAATCGTGCATACGCATTTGTCATGTGCAACACGCTTGCATATGAGACACTTTTTGTTTTTGAACATAGATTAAATGTTTTCAGAACACACATCAAATGTTGCAGTCATCGTCGAAATCGGACGTAGAATCCTTGGCCTTTTTCGGCCAAGAAGAGTGCGGCTTACGTGTTCTTCCAGTACTCGTCGATGATTGCGGATCAGGGTTTGTCGGTAGTACCATTTTCTTGGGTCGACCTCTCTTTTTTTGAAGCATCTGTTGTATTTTTTGTGGCTTTTTTGATCTTAGCTGTTTCTTGCTCCGCTGCCAGTTCTACCATTTCAGATGAATTCGTGAGCATGGCACATCTACGTTTACGACCTCGACGCGTTTGCTTTCTCAACTCTGCTTTCAGGTGAGGACGAATACTTTGAAGTGTTTCGCTCAAATTGCTAACAGAGTTACTTGCTATCAAACTTCCGTCTTCTTCAGTCACCATCCATGAAGCCATTGGTTCATTGTCCAGCGCCTGAAGTTCAGTCGGTGATGGTGGTAATGGAACTGCAGCTTCAATCTGTTCATGTTGTGCTGACGAAATAGATGGGCGATCACTGCTTGATAAAAATTCATACTCCTGAAAAAATGATGAAATGCCGGTGCATTCGAATCCCGACATATCTCACTGGGTTATGGTAAGTGGTAGTGCCTTACTAACAATTTTGGGAATATCATAAATTGTCATTGAACGTCCAGGATTGGATGTAATCCAAATGTCACACTCCGCGTTCACGGATTTCTTTAATTGGCCATAGACAGTGCGATCGAGTGGCTGAAACTTATGTAAGCAGTGTGGTGGAAGCGACAAAACAATTATACTGTTGGATTTGCAAAAATCTAGTCCCTTGATTGATAAGTGGGACTCGTGATTGTTTAACACAAGCAGAACGGGGTGGTCGACAGAAGCATGAACGTGGGATTGGAAGAACATCAAAAATTCGAAAAAATGTTCCGCGTTCATACAACCGCTTGGATTTGCAGCGCCTGCGTAGCCGGGTGGTCCACCGTTGAGAAAGTGATTCTTAAAATGTTTTCTTGGAAAAATAAAAAAAGGTGGAAGAGAATTTCCTATTGCTGAAATTGTCATTACCAAAGTCACGAGAGTACGCCTCGTTCAGAAGAAGTTATGCGCCCAACTTGTTTACTACCACATCGAGCAATAACTCGATTGGGTGTTTGCACTGTTGTGATTTCGGTTTCGTCCATATTCCAAATATTTTGACACGAAAAATGGAATTTATCCATTACTTTTTTCAATAGTGAAAAAAAATTTTTGACATTAGTTGGATTGAAATTAGTGGCATGCGCTAAACTTGTCGCTTTCGGTTTTTGTACAGCCAAGTTCTGATGCCGTTTGAGAAAGCCACTTAACCAATCTTCACCAACCATACGGGTGGCCTCCTAAGACGATGGCACAGTTAATTTTAATTTCTTAGCAATCATATGCTAAACCTCGCACTTTTTTGTTGAAAAACCAAAGTACATGTTATTGCAGTATTCTAAATATTCTACTAAAGTCGTTTCTGCATTTGCGTCGAAAATCTAAAATAAAATGGGTTTTATGATAACAAAATTCATTCAAATTAAGATATAATAAATTATAATAACAAAACTCACTGTACGATGCCCATGTACCAGTGCAACCACTTCATTCACTTCAGTTTTTTCTTCGCTTGTATTTTTTAGCCAATTCTGTAATGTGCTTCTAGACACTTCAAATTTTTTTGCCGCCGATGCAATTTTCATATTATCCTTTTTGACGGCTAGCACAGCTCTAGACATCCTATCTTTATCAATGGGATCAGTTTTACGCTTATAATTGCGAACCATGCTGTAATTGACACGAAAATACGGTAAAAATATTATGAATAAAAAATCGAGATTAAGTGGTCTCATACCCACTTAGCTCGATTGGCTTGGTGCTCTCTTAGCTCCGAACGTATATTATAACTTTCGACATAAATAAAATTTAAACAATTCTGAAAATGGAAGAAATAACACCAGGACCGTGTTCAGAACACATTTTTACATAAATTTACTTACCTGAACAATTCAAATTTGAAAAATAACAACCAGGATACATATTTGTCCGAACGTTCGAAAGATTACTTTTGACTATCGAAAACACGTTTGACTATAGGCCTGTTCTTTTTGATTAAACTTTTGCACCAGTTCATCTTTCTTCCTTTTCTCTTTAGGAGGAAAGAAGAGGAAAAAAGACGAACTGTGGTGCAAAAGTTCAGCCAAAAAGAACAGACCTTATCTAAACATAACAACGCACCTAAACTAACCAAACTTCGTTGGTAAAGAAGACACACGAGATGCCATCTACAATATAAATTGGAAACTCATAAGATATATTTTTGCCACTCAAAATTCAAATGCCAGCTTAGCCCCGATGCCCACTTAGCCTCGGTCTCCCCTATATACATATAATTAGAAAAACAACATACAGACCTACACAACTAATACATTTATTAACTTTTTTTTTACAAAATTGGAAATGCAATAAAATATCTAATTAAATTTAGTTTTTGCATGGCATTGAGTGTGTGTGTGTTTCAAAAATCTAAATTTCAATTTCAACATAAAAATCGCATAACTCTACTTTCCACATGCGTCCAAGGATCGATGTCCGCTCTATTGATAAAACATGCACGGTATCCAAGAAACTTAGTTTTGTGAACTGTTCTTTAATACAGAAGAAGCTGCCCAATAATAATTTATAATTGTGTTTTAAATATATTTATTATTAATCTGGAATTGTAGACAAAATAGATATTTAACATTGTGTTAGTAAAATATTTTATAAAATTATATTGTAAGACAATCGATTAGAAATTTCGACAAAGTGATAAACGGTGGATTTAACATGTTTGTAAACATGGATTGGAATGCTTTGGAATCAACTTTTGTAGTGTGTCAATTTCCAAATTCCAGTCAACCAAATCAAATCCTACTAAAAGACTACATAAGAGATATTTATGTCCCCGAATTTTCCACAGAATGGAAAAGAAATATATTAGACTTGATATCTCATGCAGTCAGACGAAAACATTCTGCTTTTATAAACTCGGTACTAGATGAAGTAAAAGATATGTATATCAAAAATATGAAAGAGTTCGTCTTAAAGTCCATACTGTCCTGCAAAATATATAGAAGAGAACACGTTGCTTGCGAGGAGTGCGACGTTCCTGCTGGCTTGAAGCGAAACATTGAGGAAAATAGAATGCATGATCACACAATATTTTTACAACGTCGTAATTTATTTGCTAAGAGATACTTTCTTTCCTATCCAATAATCAGACATATTATAAACACGGCATATCGTATTCTACCCACAGTAATTTGTGACTTCAAACGTTATCATGAATTTGGATTATTATCACTATGTTGTTTTCAAGATATGATCCTTAAAGATATTAAGAGAGGCTCTTTAGTGATCACTAATAAATTTTATACCGAGACATTTAATGCCGTACAGAAATCAAAACTATTAAGAAGCATCTCTGCGGAACGTCTGTCCCAATTTATGCGGTGTCTCACACATGTATTTGTTCAGCAGATTCTCAATGTAATGATGAGATCGATTGATCATATAATAGATACTATGAACGACGGCCATTTCTGTCCTCAAATCGAATTTCAGCTGGTATGCGAAAATGACCAGCTTATAACAAAACCAGATATACAGAAGGTTTTCTCGACATATCACAATATTATCCGAAATATTAAAGGTATTGCGCAAGATCTGATGCCATTGGAAGAATGGTTAAACGTCAAAGCGAAGGAAAGGTACATAAAGATAGCGCTTCCTGACTGGTTTGTCGAGGAGTCTCACCGCAATTTACAGGAGATATTAGACACCCTGTTTAAATCTATGAACGAACATGTAACATTCATTTCCGTGGAATTTAGCGGTATATGCACGTCGAGTGTAAAAAAACAAATATTAACTTTGACTTCTAAACAACCGAATTTCGACTCTTACTTCGAGCACATTTGCAAGTATAATGAGTATCTAAGCAAAACGAACTCTATGATCTCCAATTTGTATTACAATGTGGGAAAGTTGGAGCAAAGCAATGCCAAGAAATCATTGAGGCAGATCTGCTGCAATGTTATAAGCGTCCTCATGACGGAACTCGTGAAGTATCATCAAGATTTCAATCGTTCGATTTGCGCAGACTTTGAGAATCTGAAATCTATGGCGTTGGATATTCCAAGGGACGCAAGTTCTTTGACACAATTGAGTGAACGTATGTCACGAGCTTCGAAAGTACTGATAAAAGAACAGGAACAAAAGATACGAGAATCAATCTATATGTTGAGCAAATTGTTGGAAATTACTATATTAACTGACGAGCACATTGATTTAAATAAGACCACTATCAATTGGCTACACAATATTCAACCTGTGTTTGCACAAAACAATACATTGTGCGAAGCTATGAAGAGCGAGCTGGAAGAGGATCTTCAACGAAGAATAAATGCATTAAATTTAGAGGTTGACGCGATGTTCCCGCAGCTTATCATCCTAGATGATATGGACGACATGAGCAAAGTCGGAGAATACGCGCAGCATTACAAGGATTTGACCAAGAAGTACAAACGCATAGACGATGAGATGCAAGTTATTAATTCGGAGGAAAGGCTTTTCAAGTTTCCTGAAACGGAGTTTCCGAAAATATTCGAATTAAAAGAAACGATCGTGCCATTCCACAAGCTTATATGTACTATTTATCAATGGCGAAGGGACAACTCTGTATGGCTAAATGGTCCATTTGAAAGCCTGGATGCTTCCGTTATTCAAAAGAAGACTATGAATTACTTAGATGAAATCACGGATATGAACAAGACGATGAAGTCGCGCATTAAAATGGACGCGACAGCGAACAAGTCGTACAAATTTTCCGGCATCGCCGATGATCCTGATCCAATGCAGCAACCTGCACCGTTGAAATTGTGTTGGCAGACACTTAATAACATTAATGAGTTTAAAGTTTACGTACCGCTCGCAGTTTGTATGTGCAATCCAGCTTTGAATGCACGTCATTGGAAAGAGATGTCCGCGATATGTAATTTCGATCTTACACCAAACGCAGGAACGACTCTAAAGAAAATGATCGACATGAATCTAATGGATAACATCGATAGGTACAAGGCCATAAGTTTGGGTGCCAACAAGGAGCTTCGTCTTCAGCAGGAATTGGCTGAGATGATTAAGGAGTGGGAGCCGATGTTATTCGAGATGTCGACTGAAGAATCCGATATGGTATCTTTTAAACACGTGAATGATATCGAAACTCTTCTTAGCGACCACCTTATAAAAATTGAGGAAATGAGAGCATCGCATTTCGTGAAGCCAATATTGTCAAACTTAATTAACTTTTACACTGTCCTCATAAGGATCCAAGAAATCCTTGATCAATGGACGCAAGTACAATATCGCAAACTCCATCTAAAGCCAATATTTTCTTATCCAAAAATAGAAATACGTTTAAGCCAAGAAACTTCACTATATTTAGAAGCGACAAGCATTTTATTAGATATTAATAACAGATTTATGAAGAATCCAAATTTTCATGAAATCAAAAAATCATCTGACTTACTTGAAAGCTTAAATGAAGCTAATGAGAAATTGGAGACAGCGAGCAAAAGTGTAAGGAATTATTTAAATATTAAAAGATTGTCGTTCACGAGGTTCTTCTTTCTCGAGGATTCAGAAGTTCAGAAAATATTGTTCGAATCAATTAATACAGAAAAACAGCATACGCTCGTGAAGAAATGTTTTGCTGGTATAGAACGATTGAAATTTAATAAGTCTAATTGTGTTCGAGGCATCATTGGGCATTACGGGGAAATGTTATATCTAAATAATAACATTTTCTTATGCACTGACATTAAGTGCGAAGAACAATGGTTAATTCAGCTTGAAAAAGAGATGAAAGACGCAGTTTACAAAAGTATTCTGCAGTATCATTCTTTGATCAATGAAAATTTGACATTTGTTCCTGTTGATAACTTTCCAAGCATGGCGATCATTTGTAGTTTGCAACTTTATTGGACCTGCTCGGTAGAAAAATGTCTTACACCAATAAATATTAAGATGTTAAACTCTTTACTCACGACATACACCAACGGGATAATTTCGGTAACTAATGAATTAAAAAATAATTTAACGCGAAGACGTAGGAATCTGTTAATGTCATTGATCATTGTCATGTTAACTCATAAAGAAATTGTAAAATTGCTACTAGAGAGAAATATTATTGAACAGACAGACTTTGAATGGGTCGCGCAATTGAGATATTATTGTAACAATAAATTTGTCGAAGTATCAGTATTCAATACAACAATTAAATACGGATACGAATACAACTATTGTCAGCAGAATATTGTTAACACTCCCTTGACTGATAGATGCTTTCGCACTATATTGCAAGCTTATCGTTATCATTTGTATAGCAGTATTATAGGTCCAACAGGTACCGGGAAAACGGAAACAATCAAAAGCTTGACAACAGCTATCGCGAACCCATATTACATCATCAATTGCAACAATAGCATCTCTTATAATTGTGTGATACGGACATTTAAAGGAGTGATCTCTTGCGGAGCGTGGATTTGCTTTGAGAACTTTAACAGATTGAAACTAGAATTGCTGTCGTCTATTGCCCAAAATCTTACACAGATGAAGCAAGCGATTTCGTCTAATTTGAAGATCGTAAGCTTCGAAGGTTGCAGTTTGAACTTAAATGTCTCCGGAAATATATGCGTTAATATCAATTCGGACCAATCGGGATATGCTGATTTGCCAGATAATTTGAAGATTCTCTTTCGTTCCGTATCAATGATGTCACCGAATATTGGCAAAATTGCTGAAATTAAACTCTTCGCTGGAGGATTTAATCACGCAAAAAATCTAGCGATGAAGCTAGCTGTCAGTTATAAATTATTATCCGAACATCTAGGAGAGAAGCGCCATTATGATTTTAGTATGTCATCATTGAAGACTGTCGTCGCGACTGCAATTAATATGAAACGAAATATCCCAGACGAAAATGAATATATCCTCTTATTGCGTTCGATGATACACATAAATATTCCTCAGTTATGTAACACCGACATATCAATCTTCCAGAATATCATGCAAGACATTTTTCCTGAATCCGTCGTGCTTCCTTTCGATTGCTCGGCGATTCTAAACGCTTTGGAAATCGTATGCACAAAGAGACTTCTAACTTTGCATACAGTCTTCAAATTGAAAGCCATACAGCTCATTGAACTGATGAACGTTCATCGCGGTCTTATACTTATTAGTAACTCCTTGGGTGGGAAAACGGAAATTTTGCACACGCTTGCTGAAACATTATCGTTATTATATGATCAAAAAAATAAAATTGGCGCCACAGTGAAACTTGAAACAGTTATACCAGGAGTGGTGGACAGCAACGCTCTCTTTGGATATTTTTGCGATAAATCTGGAGTTTGGAAGGATGGTTTGTGTACCACTATATTTCGTCGCTTTATAGAAGATACCTCAACAGACCGCAAATGGTTAGTGTTTGATGGAGATTTAAGCGGCACGTGGATAGAAAACTTGCATACAATTCTGGATGAGAATAAAATATTGTATTTGACATCTGGAGAACGATTTTCTACAACGAACTCAATGTCCATCATCTTTGAAACGATGAGCACGATGGAAATTTCACCCAGTATAATATCACGGTGTGGAATAATCTATATTGACGTACATTCTATTGGTTGGAGACCGTACATGCTGTCTCACATCGCCAAACCATTTTACGATGGATATAATGAAATACTACGTGCTTTATTCGATTGGGCAATAGATCCATGTCTTAATTATTTAAAGGAAAATGGCGATATGTTGATAAATCAAGAATTGCATCTTGTTATGTCGGCCGTAAATTTATTTGAAATATTATTAAGAGATGCCTGTGAAGATACTGAAGACAAGGATAATCACTTTGTCATATGGGCACAAGCTGCTTTAATCTTAGCTATTGTTTGGGGACTGGGTGGAAACTTGATCGAGGATTCGCAAACTCGATTCAACGCTTTTTGTGTGTCATTTTGGAACGGTACAGACAAAGAACATCCGAAACCTGATATAATTAAACATTTTGACGTAACACTGCCTAATGAGGGTTTAATTCAAGACAACTTCTACATCTTTAAAGGTACCGGAAACTGGAAGTACTGGGGCGATTTGCTAAAAACTGAAAAAATCCCAGAGATATGTAACTTCAATCAAATTTACATTCCAAATATCAATAGTATGAAATATAATCACATATTTTTGAAACATATTAAATATCGAAAGCATTTTCTCTTGTATGGCGATGCTGCTATTGGGAAGACAAGTATCATGTATGATCTCCTGAGAAACAAGTTGCCAGAAAATTGTCTCTCCAATTTCTTTAGTTTTACTTCCATGATTACGGTAACTAAAACGGAAAGATTATTATTTTCCAAGTTAAACAAGATACGACGCACTACCTACGGACCAGGAAGAAATCAATTTTGTGTAAACTTCGTGGACGATATGAATAGAATCATCATACAAAAACCAGAGGCACAATCCATATTTGATCTCTTACGACAACTTCTCAGTTATAATTACTGTTACGACACACACGAATTAAATAAGATATTCGTACAGGACATTATGTTTACACTTGCAATTACTGCAAGAAAGATCAACGGAAGCATACCTTCTAGATTTTTAAGACACTTCAACACCTATGCGATTTCCGCTCCTACAACGGATAATATATTCAGAACATATTTTAACATACTACTTGCTAATTTAAAAAAGAATCTATTCGCGACAGACGTCACAGGAAGCGTAACCAGCATAGTGAACTCGACGATTGATGTTTACAAGTCCATAATAAAGACGTTGCGGCCTGTGCCCAGCAAACTGTACTACTATTTTGATATGAGGGATATATCTAGAGTGATCAGTGGATGCGGTCTAATTCAGAAAGAATCAGTGGAGACAAAGATAACGTTCATTCGGTTGTGGGTGCACGAGATCTTACGCGTGTTCAGCGATCGCATGCTAGATGAAGGCGACAAGGAATGGCTTTTTCTAAAAATTCGCGATGCAGTAAAGAGCAACTTTAAAGATTCTTTTGAAATCGCCTTTGATCACTTACCCAAATTTGAGAATCAAATCACCAAAGACAGCTTCAACGATCTGATGTTTGGGAATTTCATGGATATAGAGAAGAACGGTAAATGTAGGCGGTACGAGGAAATCACTTCTATGGAAGCTCTAAGAAATAAAGTTCTCTCTTACTTGGACGAATATAACGCTAGGTTTAAAAAAAAAATTGACGTCGTCGTATGTTGTTACATGTTGGAATCTTTGATCAAAGTTTCCAGAATTCTGAACACTCCAGGCGGAAGTGTGCTAATGATATCTACTGTGGGTTCCGGCAGAAAATCCACGATCGCCCTTGCTGCCTTTATGCAGCAGCAGACTTTGTTTGAAACCACTATAGAGTCCTATTACGACATGGACGCATGGAAGAACGAACTGAGAAGAATTCTGCGGGAATGCGGCACGTTACGAAAGGATGTTACATACTTTATGAGCGAAAAACAAATAAAGAACGCGTTTTTAAGCGATATCAGTTGTCTGTTAAGTACTGGGGAGCTACCTGACTTGTTCTCTATCGAAGACAGGCAGAATATAATCGAAATGACGCGACTGCACGCCCAGGGTGGTGATCGAAACGTGGAGCTCAGCGCGCGTTCGGTGATGAGCTATTTCGTAAATCAATGCAAAAACAGATTACATTTCGTACTCTGCTTCAGTCCTACTAGCGCTACGTTTAGAACATATTTGTGCTCACATCCTAACTTAGCGAAACACTGCACAGTGAACTGCTGTCAGGTTTGGCCGAACGATGCGCTCTTAGAGATCGCAGTGAAGTATATGAGGGACGTTAACGTACGGGAAGAAGTTAAAGCTGATGCAGCAAGAATTTGCGTGCAATTTCACAATAGTGCAAAGGAAATGAGTTTGAAATATCACGAAATGTTCGGTAGGACCATTCACGTGACGTCATCAGCCTTTCTGCACATGCTCAAGCTGTATAAGCAACTGACATCGAAGAAGCAGGAAAAAATCATCGCGACGCGGAATAGATACATAGCAGGATTGGAGAAGTTAGAATTGGCGGCTGAGCAAGTCGAACAGATGAAGGCTATTCTGACGATCTTGAAACCCCAATTGGAACTGTCCGCTCAACAGACCGTGATCACTATGAAAGAAGTGGAGAATGAAAATATTACCGTAGAACGAGCTACGACTCTTGTGAAGCAAGAAGAGGAAATCGCGAATAAGAAGGCAGAGATCGCGGGTACCCTAAAAACCGAATGCGAGGCTGATCTCGCTGTTGCAATACCGATTCTAGAGGACGCGGTAATAGCGCTGAACACATTGAAGCCGACTGATATCACTTTGGTAAAAGCAATGAAAAATCCTCCTGACACCATCAAGTTGGTAATGGCTGCTGTTTGCGTGATGCTGGGCGTCCCTCCGGATCGTAGCATCGACCCAGTTACAGGAAAGAAATTCACAGACTTCTGGAGTCCGAGCAAGCGCATTTTAGGCGACATGAACTTCCTGCAGAACTTGAAGGACTACGACAAGGATAATATAGCGCCCACAGTGATGCAAATTATTAAGAAGACATACATGACGGACAACAGCTTCATGCCTCACATAGTCGCGAAAGCGTCCAGCGCCGCCGAGGGTCTCTGCAAATGGGTCCGCGCCATGGTGTCTTATGACGAAGTGGCCAAAGTTGTTGTACCAAAGAAGAAGAAACTGGTAGAGGCACAAATGGAGTGCGACGAAGCCGAGGCATTCTTAAACGAGAAACGACAGACCCTGGCCGCCTTGAACGCAAAACTAGCAGCGCTAAATGATAGCTTGCGGCAAACACTGCAGAAGAAATTGAATCTAGAAATGGAAGTGACAACATGCACTGCCAAGCTGGTCAAGGCGGAGAAACTGATCGCAAGTCTGGGAGGTGAGAAAAGCCACTGGATGCAGTGCGCTCATAATCTTCAAATGAATTATGATAGTCTTATTGGCGACATGTTACTCTCAAGCGGAATGGTCGCTTATATGGCGTCTTACAATATCTCTTTTCGCGATGAAATGTTAATAAAATGGAAGGAATTTATGGAAGCTTCTAAAATACTGTACACTAAAACGTACGACTTCGTAAATGTTCTCGGCATGGAAATCGAGATCAATCATTGGCAACTCTGCGGTTTATCGAAAAATCGCTTCGCGACAGAAAATGCCATCATTTTAAATAATTCCGAACAGTGGTGTCTTTTCATCGATTCGCAGAATCAAATAAACCAATGGATCAAGAAAATGGAAAAGAAAAATGACTTAAAAGTCGTTAAACTGATGGATTCCGATTATATGTCGGTTATCGAACAAAGCATTGAAACTGGTATACCTGTTCTGTTAGAAAATGTTGGAGAGAAACTCGAAATTGCACTGGAGCCAATCCTGTTGAAGAATATTTATAAAAACGAAGATTGGTACATCGACATTGGAACTAAATCTGTAAGGTATTCTCAAAATTTTCGATTTTATATTACCACAAGACTGTCGAATACAAATTATGCAGTCGACGTTTTCGGGAAACTCACGATAATCGATTTCTCAATGCCAGATGGAACTCTTCAGGATAAACTCTTGGACATCGTCGTCTCGAAAGAGAAACCAGAGCTTCAGGAGAAATTTGAAGCGCTCCGTCTTCAAGACGCCGCTAACAAGAAAGTTCTTCAACAGCAAGAAGATAATATCTTGAGCATTCTTTCATCAACCACGACAAACATTCTGGAAGATGAAAACGCAATACAAATTTTAGATTCTTCTAAGAATCTTACCGTGGACATCATGAAGAAACAAAAAGCAGCCAGGGCAATGACAGAGAACATTAGCAAATTCAGAGATACATACTTGCAATTCGCCAATCACTGCGCAAGTTTGTTCTGCACACTGACTACTCTATCCAATTTGAATCATATGTACCGATTTTCTTTCTCCTGGTTTATTCAGTTGTACATTACCTCTATTGAGACTTCGAATAGAAGTATCGTTCTTGAAAAACGATTACAGTTTCTCAAGTCTTCATTTACGAGGAATCTTCATTCCAGCGTCTGCAGATCGCTCTTTGAGAAACATAAGCTCTTATATTCCTTTTTACTATGCGTAAAAGTTTTGATAGACGCGCAGCAGACTACGCAGGAAGAAGTTAACCACTTCATATCTTTATATTCGGAGGATTATGATGCAATTTTAGATCCAGCGCCGGATTGGTTACCGATAAACAAATGGAAACAAATTTGCAGATTGAGCAGTGCAGTGCCCAATTTACACGGACTCGCAAATGACTTTCGTGTCGACAGTGCAGCCTGGGAGAAATATTGCACTGCGATGCCATTTCAAAGCGATCTAATACCGAATTCCTGGGCCAACAATCTGACTCGATTTCAGAAACTGATGCTTATAAAAATCGTAAGGTACGACAAGATTATCGTGGAAATAATGCGGCTAATAGAGGGTACTATGGAAGACGTATTCAATTCTTACCCTCACCTTCAGATATCCGAATCCTACGCGGAATCCAATTGTCTCACGCCGATTATATTTATCCTGCCTAGTTACGCTTCGCCTTTGTCACTTATTTCCACGTACGCGAGCGCGAGAGGATATACTTCAAAATTGATCTCTCTATCCATGGGGGATGAACAACAGACTAAAGCCGAAATCTTCATAGAGCGAGCACGAAGGGAAGGAGAATGGATATTTTTGCAGAACTGCCATTACGCTGCGTCATGGTTACCGCAACTTGAGCGAATCTGCGAAAATCTGAATCTGTCCGGTACGTCTTTGGATTTTCGACTGTGGCTTTCCAGCTGTTCTACTCCGTACTTTCCGATCAGCATATTGCAAAACAGCGTAAAGATCGCATATGACTATTCGCTTCGACTGAAACAGAGTTTGCTAAGAACGTACCGGTCGGAACCTATAAGGAGCAAAGAATTTTTTGAGGGATGCCCCGGGAAGGACAAGGAGTTCTCCAAACTCCTGTACGGGCTTTGCTTCTTCCATGGAATCATCAGAGAAAGAAGGCACTTTGGACCGCAAGGCTGGAACATCCCGTACGATTTCGATCACGTAGACTTCGAAATATCCATTAAACAACTGCAAAGTTTAATCAACGAAACCGAGAATGTACCGTTCGACACGTTACTTTATCTAATCGGGGAGTGTAACTATGGTGGGAAAATTATTGATCGCCTTGATCAAAGATGCCTACGACACCTGCTAGATTCCTTCTGTGATGCCCGTGTTATTGAGAACGCTGAATACTCATTTTCAGACTGCGTTGATCATTCAGTACCGCAAAGATGCGAGTATCGCGATATCATCATGCACATTAGCAATATGCAATTAGATGCATCGGCAGAAGCTTTTGCCTGCGACGAAAATGCTCTTGTTATAAAAGACACAGCTGTCGCCAGAGAATTCCTAGAATCGATATCTCTCCTGGATCAAGTCAGATCGAATCATAAAGCTGTACAAGATCGGGCATTGCAAGCGATTGATGAAATTAGCAATAGATTGCCCACGTTATTTAACATCAGTGAGATACAAGACAAATATCTTATGATCTCGCGCGAGCCATTAAACGCGATTCTCATCCACGAGGCCGAACTGATTAACAAAACTTTGTCAATGATCGCAAATTCGTTGAGCAATTTAAAATCAGCATTGAACGGTGAGACCATCTTGACCGAACCTTTGGAAGATCTGTCAAGAGAAATATGCAATAACGAAGTTCCGTGCGTCTGGAGACTGACCGACGTCGGCATTGCAACTAGATATCTATCAAATTACATCAATCTGCTCTTGAAGCGCGTAAACTTCGTGCGATATTGGCGTAACAACAATCTACCTCATGTGATCCACTTTGACGCGCTGTCTTGTTGCAAGAGATTCCTATCCGCGGCTCTCCTTGCATTTTCACGACGACGAGGTATACCCATCGAACAAGTCGTGTTGGATCTTAAAGTGACAAACGACAATTTTACGTACAGCGAGGAAGACGAGGATAAGTATTACATTCACAATTTACATTTATCTGGCGCCCGATGGGATACGCAAAGGCATATGTTAATCGAAAGCTTGACAAACGTATTTTGGTATAACATGCCACCGATACAGCTTACATTTAACAGAGAAAAGAGAATTATTGATGATATATACGAGTGTCCTGTATATATCTCACCGACGCGATGTGACAGAACAGATAGTGATACGAAGAATTACATCACAAGCGTGCCCTTGGAAACTGATAAGTCACATATACATTGGATAAAACATGGCACAGCGTTATTCTGCCAAGTTGAGAAATAATTTATAATTTCTTGTGTCCCAAGCTATTTTTCGCAAATGAGTGAGAATTAGATATTTCGTTCTCAAACTAATCTAATCTCTCAATCAGTCTAATATACATAATAATTAATTTATATTATTTTAATTCGGACATTTTTATATAGCAATTTATATTATTTGGATTATTTGATTAAAGGCATTTTGTTGCAATAATTTATATAGATATTAATAATTCTAAAAATATAATTTACTGATTGTATAATCGCGTGCTGTTTCAAATGTTTGAACAACAATTATGAGGAAAGCTGTCGCAAAACGCAATGTTAAGTCCACTTCGATATAAAACTGTAAATGGTTAAAAAGTTAGCAACATCCTTAAAAAAAACTATTATACCAAATTAAAAATTAAAATCTAAATAGTACTGTCTTTATTAATTTATATGTAATAAAATCTAAGTGATACGTAACGTATCTTTTTATATTCCTATTATAGATAATCCTATTTCAACCCAAGTAAACATAGCTTTAATTCTCCTTCAAAAATATTTACATTGAAGGTCTTCCTGTTCCAACCAAATAATAGTAACTTTATTTCTTCTTCAAAAATACTGTTCAATTTTTCCAATAAAATATTAATATTTCAATGTTACAGTAATATTGCTGTAATTTTTGTAAAATTGTGCACTATTAAATATTGCTATAATGTTGCTGCAATATTCCATGTAGTAGGGATTAGTTAGTAGGTGCTCAAAACATCCCCAAAAAATTTTTTATTTTATAGTTATATTTTTTACTAATATAATGTTACCCATACAGAAACTTGCGGTAACATTGCAGAAATGTTGCAATATTGCAGATTGTGCTGTAATAATATCGCTGTAACATTGTAGGTATTAGGAATTGTAATATATATAATACACATTACGACGCAAGATTTTACAAATCTTGCAGCATTGTTAGAGAGACATTAAAAAATATTTTTGGTAATATAAACTGCTTTTGAATAATGAACTGTTGTCACATATGGAAACATACGTACAGTTACATGTTATATGATTGTTAATTATTTCTATTAATTTATGGCTT
>NW_017300102.1:258203-266233 GCF_001594075.2 Trachymyrmex cornetzi | reverse complement strand
GGGGGGGGAGCCATTAAAAATAATAGTGTTCGTTGAAACATTTGTTGCCACCGCACGAGAAGATTTTTCAAACTTTATAATCAACTCTCATAATTGCATGGAATATATATGGATTAAATAAATTCTTTGAATATGACAAAGAAAATGAAATAGAATGCGCATGCAGTTTCTTATTATTTTCATTTCACTAGTTAAGTATATGTATAAAATAGGCGTATGTATGTATCTGCATAAGGTGTAAAATATATATTTGCGAAAAAGTATAAAATATATGTCAACATATGTAAAATTCAAAATATATACATGTATATATACTTGCATATCAAATTTGCAATTAAGTATAACATATAATCATTATATATAATATAAAATATATATTGATTAGTTCATTTTCTTCGATTGGAATAACAGAGATTCTTGACGAAGAAAGAATTTTAAATAACAGGCTTATTTCGGAAACGATTTTCATTTGCAAACAAAAAAATAGTTTAAATTTACAGACTGACTCTCAACTACTATTAGACAGCGCTTATGACAACCTATTGATTAACAAATAAACTTCCTCTCTTCAATGTTTTCTTCATCTATGTTTAGTTATTTTACCGATACATATTATCTTATTTGTTAGATGAGTTATAACTATCGTTTTGTTAACATATTCTCATTACCTTTGACGAAACTCATGTAAGTTAAATTAAATTTTATGTATATATTAATTTAAATATTATGCAATGTTCTGCGTTTATTAGTAATATATTGTAATGCTTTTATTTATTATTGTATAGTGTATCAGGAAATACAATGATTTCGTGAATGTAAATTTCTGACTGTAATTGTGGTGAGCGTCCCTATTTTCGGGATAATTAATTATATTATTAAAGTTTTTTCATAAATTAGTTTCTATATTCTTTAATTTGACATTTTTAATATTTCCCTTCTTTTTCATTTTCTTTTCTTTCTTTTTATTTAATTCTAGCATTGAAATTTTCGATGTAGGGGAGCTCACCATGACAGGATAACTTTTATTTTATATATGTTAGTGTGTGTTTGTTCTGAGGAAGGCTAAAAAATGAGTCGAAACATGTAAGCGCGTTTAGTGAATAAAGAAGTTTCATTCTTTATAAGTGTATTATTTGCGCGACGTCTTCTGCGTTCGACTCCTAGTGCCCTTACTCTTTCCAATTCTTAAATTTCTGACATTGAAAAAGATCCGAACTAGGATCGAAACGTTTGAAGTTTGTATAAGAGATTAAATACTTCACACCGAGATCCAGTGCATGGCTTACAAAGACATTAATTCATTGATCGATTCATTTTCTGCATTTTTAAATTTAAATCTTAAATTGTATTTCAAATTATATTCAGTAATAAATTAAAAAATTATTTTTAATGATAATTGCAAATACATCGCGTTACAACGTTGCTACGACATTACAACGCAATCTTTGTGATGACATTTCATGACATTGCACCAATGTTGCAAATACATTGCGCAATCTATTTACAATATTACAACATTGTAACGAGATATATCTGCAATCATTTTACAATCTTTTTGTGCTGTATGGGTATATTATAGTTAAAACTTATATAACTAAATAACTTATATAAACTTAGTTATATACTAATTTTAGTTATAATATAGTTATATACTCTTATGAAATAGAAAAATGAAAAATAATAATAAACTTTGAAGACTTCTTAGGTTACATATTATATAGCAAAAAAATTGCAGCAACAATGCTGCAACATTACTTACAGCATTATTGCAACGAGATTGCTACACGTTCTCTGCTGTATGGGATCAATCATGTAACATATATTTTCCCTAGGATGAAAAAATGAAAAATTTTTATATGTAGATATATGTATTCATACATACCCAGTCAAGTCTGTAGAAAGCAAATTTTTTTAATGTCTACTATACACTATGCCAACAAAATAATAACAGAATTGTTACAAAATTAGATGTACATTAAATACTGTTGACAGACTGCTAGAAAAAATGTAACAGAATCTGCAAGCAGAAGTAAATGATAGACTGGAGAAAGAAACAGAGCAGATTTGTGGTATAATCTAATAGTATATTATTTACAAAAACCAAGCAGATCTTGTCGACATCACCTAGCACTAGACTGTCAGCAGAAACGACGCAGATCCTGCTCTGACACGATTTGACAGCAGATTGTTGACAGAAACCCAGCCAGCAGATTCTGCTGACATTTGACAGATAATGTCGGCAGGATCTGTTCAGTTTCTGCGAACAATTTGCCTTTACATTATATCGACAGGCAATGTTAACAGAACACAAGCCTAATGCGGATGGCAGATTGCCGTCATTTTCTGCTCAAACCTGCTAACGGTTTGTTATAGAAGACTGCAGACATTTATATATATATATATATATATATGTATGTAATTTAGATAAATTGCCACCTTTTACGCTTCCACTCGAGAGAATAGTATCTAGTATACAGCTAGACAATACATACAATTCGTTTACCTAAAAAAAGTAATCACGTTATCATATTAATGTTATAATTTAAAAAATGTAACGTGTTGTTTATATCCATTTATTACTGAAAAAAAGTAATAGTAAATAATAACGACGTTACAATTAAGTAACGCGTTACTTCCCAACCTTGAATTTATTTAATCATTCATATACTGATCGCGTTGATACAAACCATTGGTCTGTTTTCTGTTCCTGCACTAGGCTGCTCTAGAACTCTCTTTCTCGCTTTCGACAAATATGAAATGTATACCTATCTCACTTTAAGTTCTAAAAGTGTACGCTAGTTCAGCTACAAAAAACAGACCTCATATGTTTCCAAAACGCGAGCGGAAGCGCGCTTCATGCGGGAACGTCGTTTGAACGGATTTCCTCTACCACTCACATCCGGTTCAATTCCGCGCGGAACTGATTGTGAGGGGGAAATGGGAATGGACACTAATGACAGGCGGACAAATCGAGAAAATTGACGTGTAGAGTATAGAGTGAAAGGTGCGTTAGCTAGTTCGCTTTTGCAGAATCGGCCACACAGGGTGGATTCGTCGCGATCGGGGTTGCAAGGAGCGAAGAGAGAGAGAGAGAGAGAGAGAGAGAGAGAGAGAGAGAGAGAGAAGCGGTGAATAGACCGTGAGTTTTTTAACATTTGCAGAGAATGGCGAGCCGCGACGAGTTGGTCTCGCAATTCGCGGACGTAACTGGTGTTGACGCCGAGAGAGCGCTATTTTACCTTGAGTCATCCGCTTGGCAGCTCGAGGTGAGACAGCACATTTTACGAAGCTCATCGGGGACCGAGGCTCTTCCCTCGTTCGTACGCGACGCGCTCCGCAATAATCTCGGCACCAGTTTTATAACCTGTTGTCGCATCCGTCATAATGCTCTTGTCGTTTGCCCGGCGGCCCGGCCGTCGCCGTCTTCCCTGACGTTTACACTCGCGTCGTACCCTGACGCATTCGCTTTCGTGTAGCTCCACATAGCTCCTATAAACTCACGATAAGTTCGTGACGACGGTAACCATTACCGGCGGAATATAAGATTACAAGTTTGTCGAAGCTTGACCCGTCGTACCACTGTAAGGTTTCTTCGTGTAATGAGATTGTCGAAATTTTCTTCGACAATCTTATCACACGCATTGGCACGTAGTTTTTCTTTATAGGTTGCCTTGACGAGTTTCTATGAAAACGATGAACCAGCTGAACTAGTGTCCGAGACCATCGATATATCACAGCAAGCGGAAGGATCAGAAGATAATAAGGGCGCAATGTCGAATAAACAAACGAAATCTGACTCGACGGAGTCGAAGGGTGCCAAATCCAAGCCCAGATTTGGAACGTTAAATGATCTTCAGAGTAGTGACAGCAGTTCGGAAGAGGAAGAAGGACAGGCGTTTTACGCAGGCGGTTCTGAACACAGTGGACAGCAAGTTCTGGGACCAGGAAAGAAGAAGAAGGATATCGTCAGCGACATATTCAAGTCGTGTCAAGAGCAATCTATCGCTGCAGACCCCCCAAAAATAGGAGGCCAACAAAGGCCGAACACATTCATAGGCACGGGATATAAATTAGGTCAAACTAGCTCGGATAGCGAAGGTATTTTCAAGCGTTTATTTTACAAAATATTCACGCAAAATTGATAAACAAACGTTTATTACAATCTGTATGTAACAATAGTGGTGATGGGAGCAAACGTAGATCAACAATCTTCAAGCGGTCTTATTATATTAAAACTGTGGAAGGATGGATTTACAATAAATGATAGTGAGATACGATCGTACGAGGAGGCTGAAAACAGAGGCTTTCTAGACGCCATTAAACGAGGTGAGATCCCAGCAGAGATTCGTCAGCAGGTACAAGGTGTAGAAGTACGACTCGATATGGAGGATCATCGTCATGAGACTTATGTTCCACCGAAAACCAAAGTGAAAGCCTTCTCTGGAAAGGGGCACATGTTAGGAAGGTACGGCTAAAGATTTATCTCACTATTATCAGGAATCAGACCCTGTAATCGATCTCGAATTTGATTTCTGTATTTCTTAAATTTTATTTCTGTAATATAACAAATATTTCAGTCCATCACCAGCTACTGTAGGCATGACGGTTCCAACAGATCCTGCTGATCAAGCTGCCAATGAAGCACAAGCGAAAAAAGAACTGGATCTAGATGCTTCAAAGCCAACTACAACATTACAAATCCGTCTTGCAGACGGCAGTATTGTAAAGGCTCAATTCAACCTATCGCATACAGTCGCTGATCTTAGACGATATATTATAACGTATCCTTTCATTTTAAAATGTTTTTAATTGTGCTTACATCTTTTCTAAGTTAACCGAAAGATTGAAAGAGAAGAGTTTTTCTTAATATATAATACCAGTATGAGACCTCAGTATGCTCTAAGGGATTTCAGTTTATTAACTGTGTATCCAACAAAGGAACTTGCGGAAGATAAAACTATTGAAGAAGCTGGTTTACAAAATTCGGCTATAATGCAACGACTGAAATAAACTTTTTTTAAATTCTTAGATTGATGTAACGATTAGATACCAAATATATGTTAAATCTCTTAAAAATAAAATTTCTATGTATTTTTATTAGGAATATAGAACCTTTTTTTTATACGTTCTCTTTTCTTTTACTGTATATCACCTAATTCCTATGATTGTGTGTATTAATTTTAAATTCAACAATATTTAAAATTACTATAAAAGTCTAAAAACTAGACGCTAAGTTTTTAATTTAATTTCCAACAAGCATTAATTAAAATTTTGATATCTAATAGAATTGCCGTTTTAATGTATGCTGTCAATACACTTCACTCCCATATAATGCAAAGTCTAAGATCGGGACGTCTTTTAGACAATTATTGCAAAAATGTTACATAAGACATCTTATGTTCTGAATTTAGATTTTTGTTGTCTGGGCTGCTATATATAATTATATTACAGCATAAAAAATACAAAGATGTGAAACGGTTGGAAGTAACAAGTAGGAATGCTTTATTACAGCTTAAGTTTAAAACTTGAAATGTGTACAAAATATTAAAATAGCTGATAATGTTATGACTAGTTGTATAACTATGATGATTAAGGCACCTAATATGAAAGACGGCATATAATTATGAAATATCTATATATGTATGAATGAAATAGTATGCAAGTGGAGCACTATCCAAGCTTGTGCAAATATTAATTTAATATTAGTCACATAAAATTCCATATCACTTTATATCCGTATCAAGCAGCTTGTAAAATCCAAGATATTTTCTAAGGATTGACGAGTTTTGTATATCTTGGGCAAATCTCAAAATTGTGATATCTTCTACTTCTTGACTCTCTTTATAATTATCACAATACGTATATTGATTCATAGTAACCAAATCATTTCCTATCTCTTTTACATACACATGAGAATTCTGTAATGATACATATGGCTTGTGTATGTAAATAGAACGATTTTCCAGAATGTTTATATCGATTCTAGTTTTCTTCAATACTGTCAGTGTAAAATTGGCATATTGTTTATTGTCAACTTGCTGCATGCAAAAAGTCATAGTTTTGAGCTTGTAGCGATCAGCTATTAATTTAGTTTGTTTGAAATCTGCCAACAAATCGATCATTGCATGGTGGTACTTTAAGTTTACATACTCGTTCCAGGAGAGAGCAATAACATAAGCAACTTTATTGTATGTACGATATAAACAATCTGTCTCAATGATTTCTCTTATGATATTTTTATCAATCTCCATGAAAGGGAAGTTCCATGGTATAACGGTATATGTAAATTTCCAAAAAGAAGTTGGATCGTTTGCCATTTCTTTTAGTCTACTATTAAATTCATTTGAAATTCCAGAATCATATATGATGAAATTATCCATACCAATCAATGCATGGAAGCTGATGAAGCCTATCATATCTATTGATTTTGCTGGCTTCATTGATGATTGTATCACACACACTCCTATCCTGCTGTGGCTTAAACTTTGTGGCTGTATTTTTATGGGAAAAATAGGTGCATAATTAAGATATTTGTTAGACTTTGTAACAAATGTTATTCCAGTGGGGGTTTCATCACTAATGTATGTACAAACAAAATGATATCCTCCATATCTTGAATTTTCTCTTAGACTTGAAGTAACTGCATTGCCAATGGGAATAAATCTAAAACTCCCCAGTATAGGCTTACTCTCATTCTCGAAGAAGACGAGGCATTGCATATTTGAGACACTGTTTATGGTCCCAAGTCCAACTACCCGTATCTCCTTGTCGTTGATGCTGTATGCAGAATATATATATAAATCATCCTCCAGGCGTTGCCAAGAAGGAATCGGTTCATCAAATTTTGCATTGAATATGGTAAAAGTTGTACTAAAGTTTGTACAACCTGCATCTGCTGTTCTTGGCCCAGGTTTCCCAAAATAATTAAAAACTTCTAAGACATACCTCAATTTGTTATATTCATGTCTATAAATGAGCAGAGATATGAGGCTTACTACTGCTGTAACAGCTAAAGCAGCTTGGTAATATTTTCTCATATTGTTGATGGTTATATTCTTAATCTCATATAACGTTGTTTCTCAAGACTAAGATAAATTTCTTACGTACTGTATTTCATAATCATTATGAAATCATGTCCAAAGATCATTCTGAAAGAAAAATAATCAGATATATGTCACCTAACCTCATGATATTTGTAACTATTGTTACATGCACACAATTATGAGTATTTCTTACTCTCTGTTTGTATCATTTGTATCTCATCATTTTAGCTGGAATTATTATTCCTCGCTAGTGAGCGTCTCATAATCATAAATTGCCAGTTTTATTCGACGTTAAATTTCTTGATCTTTGACGTAATCACGTCTTCAACATGAATCGAGATTATTACGATACTTCAAATAAATTTGTATAATTTATCTTTTAATGATTTGCTAAAATTGTAATACACAACGTTAAAAAATATAACATATACACACGCATCTCATGCAATATCATCTGGCTGCGTTCCACTTAGCGCTCATAACGCTCGTGGAATCATTTTATCCTTGTCGTTTATCAAATGTTAAACAAGGACAAACGATGCTCGTGAGCATTGCGAGCGTAAGCTATCGCACATGAAATGCATAACAGAGCATAAGCATAACATAAGACTACTGGACCAATGAGCATCTAGCATAATGTCGCCATATTGATTTACATAAGATGTAAAGCGGGGAGCACAAACTCTTGCATAACGCATAACACGTAATGCATAAGAATATGTACCAATCGAAGTTCTCCGTTTCTTTCCCTTCCATGTAATAGATCTCTGGTTGGTTCAATTTCTTATGCCTCATGTGTTATGCGTTATGCAAGAGTCTGTGCTCCCCACTTAAATCATTGGTTTAGCGGCCTTATGTTATGCTCTGTTATGCATTTCATGTGCGATAGCCTTAAGGCGATGCTAAAGCCTCCTGTTTTACCACATTTCCATTCGGTGAAAAATCTCTGTATTGGATGTACGGATTGCAAAAGTATTATTGTTTAAA
>NW_017300102.1:257379-258074 GCF_001594075.2 Trachymyrmex cornetzi | reverse complement strand
ATGGCTCTTGCACACCAGCGCGATGCGCGACACGCGATACGCGACGCGCGACATCCAGATTGCCTTCACTCAAGTGCATCTATGTATCATTTTCTCCTTGTTGTTCACCAAATGTTAAACGAGGATAAATAATACATGGGTGCACCCGAATAAATTTCCGAACACAGTCCAATAAACATATATATAATTTTTTCAAGCATTGCGACGTTGTAGCAAAAGTTGGGTGAAGTTGAACATTTCTCGTACGCGACAAGCGAATTAAGTTGAGCTGCGCATGGCTGCACAAAAAGCAGAATTAATTGGAAAATGTGATCTTATATACATATAACCTTGATATATGTAACAAAACATCTTACAACCTCTACCTCAGCGTATGTAATAATTCAATATGTCACAAAATTATTGCCAAGATTACGAATATTTAGATGATGTGGAATGTAATGAAAGTGATACAGAAAATGTCGATGTAAGTATAAATAATTATTAATCAGTTTATTATAGTTAGGTTATGTGTGTCATTAGTGAATAACAATACTTAGATATTTGTAACAATAATTATTTTAAATAAATACTATTTATATGAAAAAATTTTAACCCAATATTGATTCCTCACAACTTTATCGCGCGTCGCGAATCGCGTGTCGCGCATCGCGCTGGTGTGCAAGAGCCATAAGATTGAAAGTCTAGAAAAGAAA
>NW_017300102.1:246250-257042 GCF_001594075.2 Trachymyrmex cornetzi | reverse complement strand
GCATAAGAAATTGAACCAACCAGAGTTCTCTATTACATGGAAGGGAAAGAAACGGAGAACTTCGATTGGTACATATTCTTATGCATTACGTGTTATGCGGGGTGACACCCAGTTGGACACGGCTCAATTGGACACGAGCCACTTATAGCGCTTGAGACTACAAAGCTCCTAAGCACCGGTCACTGTGATTGGTGGTGTCCAATCGAGACGTGGTCAATCGGGATCCCCCGTTATGCGTTATGCAAGAGTCTGTGCTCCCCACTTTAAGTGGAACGCAGCCTCTGTGTGCTGTGTGCAATGAGCATCATATGAATTGTATTAGGTCTGTCGCGTTGCTCGCACTTTTTGCACTCGACATCTTCGCTTTCTCTCTTTTCAAAGACAAATATATAGGCCTGTTCTTTTTAATTGAACTTTTGCACCAGTTCATCTTTCTTCCTCTTCTTTCCTCCTGGAGAGAAAAGGAAGAAAGATGAATTGGTGCAAAAGTTCAACTAAAAAGAAGAGGCCATATATCTACCTCATTTTAAGTGCAAAGATATTTGGGGATTTCAACGCGGGTGGCACCCAGTTGGACACGGCTCAATTGAACACGAACCATTCACAGCGCTTGAGACTACAAAGCTCCTAAGCACCGGTCGCTGTGATTGGTGGTGTCCAATCGGGATCACCCCTTTCAACGCTAATAGACCTATGCGGGGTGATCCCAATTGACCACGTCTCGATTGGACACCACCAATCACAGCGACCGGTGCTTAGGAGCTTTGTAGTCTCAAGCGCTGTGAGTGGCTCGTGTCCAATTGAGCCGTGTCCAACTGGGTGCCACCCGACCTATGCATGTGATACGCGTAAATTCATCGTGCTGATTGGCTGATGGATAGTGAATGGTCGCGTTTAGCAGACTCAACTGTGTGGAGCAGATCCGTGAATATTCGCTGCTATTGGTGTATTCTTCTAGATCATCCAATAGCAGCGAGCGCTCACGGATCCGCTCCACAACAGCTGAGTCTGCTGAACGTGACCAATATTTATGGCCGCAGCACACACTCTTGCATAACGTATAATACATAGTGCATAATGAAATCAACCAATCGAAATTCTTCTTTTCCATGGAATGAGAGGAAAGGAAAGCTTCTGATTAGTTGATTCGTTTATGCACTATGCGTTGTGCGTTATGCAAAAGCTTGTGTCTGGGCTCTAAGGGCCATTCCACACAAACTTGCATAGCCGCATAAACATGTGCATAAAGAAAATCATCCAATCGTAGTTTACGTTTGTCTTTATGACAGAAATGTGATTAGATAATTTTCTTTATGCATATGGTTATGCGGCTCTGCAAGTGTGTGCGGAATGGCTCTAAAGGGTATCGCACATGAAATGCATAACAGAGCATAAGCATAACATAAGACTGCTGGACCAATGAGCATCTAGCAAAATGTCGCCATATTGATTTACATAAGATGCTCATTGGTTTAACGGCCTTACGTTATGCTTATGCTCTGTTATGCATTTCATGTGCGATAGCCCTAAGAGCTTTCCTTTTCTCTCATTCCATGGAAAAGAAGAATTTCGATTGGTTGATTCCATTATGCACCATGTATTATGCGTTATGCAAGAGTGTGTGGAGTGGCACCCAGTTGGACATGACTCAATTGGATACGAGCTACTCACAGCGCTTGAGACTACAAAGCTCCTAAGCACCGGTCGCTGTGATTGGTGTTCAATCGAGCCATGATTAATCGGGATCACCCCGAGTATGTGCTGCAGCCATTAGAGTACCAAAAACTTTTCCAGAAAAGCGCCAATTATAAAAATTGTTCTAAATTTTTCTTACGAAGTGCAAAAAAGCGGTCAGGAAAATGTAAGGAAAAATCAATAAGACACAAAAACTCTTATAATTATTATATAAATACAATCTCTTTACATGTATGTGTATACTATGCATACTTTATACAATTGCATACTGCTCATACAATAACTCTCGCACTTTATAATAATCCTCAGAAATGCAACCTTCCAATATTACCTTTCCAGCCTCATGCTAAAATAAACACAATAATTATTTATTTAATTACAATATTTTTTTATAGTAATTGAGGGGATGGGCGGAATAAAGGCACAATTCTACTTAGGCCCTTTTTCCGGCAATTAGCTTTTTTATGTAATATTGATCGTAATAGAGAAGCATTGTAACATGTAACTTCTTAAAAACATTACATAAATTCATTTGATATTGTACCCATTTCTGTATAATAAAAAAGTAGCAAGTTATTTTAATTTTTATTAATATCAAAATTTCATAATTAGACTTTTATTCCGCCCATTCTCTCAATTGTACTTTTGTAAATATATTTTTAAATATATTTTCAAATAAAAGTGCAAAATGTATATATATATATACAATATGAATAAATCGTTTTTACTGATTACAAACAAAACAAACCCTTCTGACGGCGATAGTATTATTGCAACACCATAGTACTCCTCCACTAAATTCTGATGAAATGTTACTTTTGTTCAAAACCTGTTTAAAATCGGATAGTTTCAATTCATTTATGAATGTTGTTTGATGACCGGGAACCTGTAAAAGTACAATTTATAATATGTGGCGACTCGCCACTAGAGGTCCACGGGACTCACTCGGTTCGCGTAAGCACCGCGCCGCGCGAATTCCCTTTAAATAGAATATTATTCTGGATTCATTCCAGGCATCTAAGGCAAGTCCCACACTACATCGCCTTACTGATGAGTCTAGTAGTGTGGGACCAGGACGAAACGCTGCGGCCGACACAAAGCTTCGAGTCAGGCCTCCTTAGTGGACATTTTCCACAAATGTAAATTGAATTTTTACATTCTCTCAACTATATATCTCACCTCATTTAATGGCAAAGGTTCCAAAGTCAGTATTTTGTCACTTTCGTCAATTGCATTCTCGGATTCAGTATCGGCAATAGCATCTCGACAAACTTGATCACGTGCCGTTATCATAGCATCTATCCACGCCACTTCAGAGTCGCCTTTACCCTTCGAGAAATTCAATCCGCTCACTAGAGCATCAGTCAAACGTACCTATAATAAAAAATACATTTCACATAATAGCATATCGACATTTTCTAATTAATATAAATTAAAAAACAAAATTAAAAAAAATTAGAATCATGTCATTTAATATTAATAGAAATGATAATTGAAAAAAATAAGAAAAGATAATTACTTGATAAATATGTGTTTCTGTCGTGGCATCTAGCGTCTCTCCTCTACCTGGAATAAATACTCTTGCACCAGTACTTTGCGCTTGCTGCGCTAGTATCTCTGTGTCTTTAGGCAAACCTCTAACTAAGACAACTCTTCTCGGTCTTAGCTGCGCCAAAATTTTTTGTAGAGATTCACCGTCGGATCTACCTTCGAAATCTATGTATGTTACTGCTGCATTAACAGTCATCATACGTGAAACTTGTACACATTTTGTTGGAATATCCACTGCCACTTCTGGATGATAATTGGATTCATCCTGCTTCATTTCTACATTCTCCTTATTATCTTCTACTTCGGGTACAGTCTCTGCTATTTTATAATCTTCCGGTCTGTAATAAATATATATATATATATATATATATATATAATAAAAGTTTAATTACAGCTTATAATTAAGTACATATTTATTCGTAAAAATGAACAAATAAACAAGCAATGGATTATTGTTAAAATATAAGTATATAGATTCAGATAATTGTTTTAATATATACATATATATTAGATGTTAAACTTAATTCCTGCCATTTTTCATCTCAAAAATTGATTTGTTTCGAAGGGAAATACCTTAATCAAAGTATTATTAATAAAGTATTATTAATTAGTAATAAGTAGAAAATGGAGGAAATTACTTTGATTAAGGTATTCATTCATCTTCCCTTCGAAACAAATCAATTTTGGAGACAAAAAACGGCAGGAATTAAGTTTAACACCTAATATATATGTATACGTACATATATATACAAAATATTTTATACACATTGTATAGACTTTTGAAAAAGGCTTAATATATAATAGTAGAATTATTAGACATTTTTATTGCATTTATTTAAATACATTTTGTGATGTATAAAAATATCCTTACTTTATAATTTCTCCATATTCATCTATTTTAATCTTTTCTTCTACAAATGGAAACATGGGATGTTGCTTTTTACTTTGTTTAAAAAAGCCAGGTTTACTTTCTTGCTTCACTAATAAATCATGCTTTCCCCTGCTACCACCAACTTCTATTTCATCTTCAGACTCAGAACTCACATCTGCAGTTTCCCTAATAAAACACATGTTACAAGTATAATTAGTAACATGTAAATTACAACTTAATGATAGATGGATATACATTATACATACATCTGTTCTTGTTTCAACTGTTCCTGCTTCAGCTTTTCTTTTTTTTGATATTCTTCTAATTCCATACCTTCGAGTTTCACTCGTCTCTTTACTTCTAATGTAATATTTCGATTACCTCCTTTCTCTACTAAGTCTCTAGCAAGTGTACCAGGAGATGTTCTGCTCGTTAATATAATACTGTTTTGTGGATTAGAGCACCATTGAAGAAATAATTCTCGGGAAAATCCACATTCCATATCAGGAGTGCTTGCAAGAACCACCTAAATATAATAATTTGAAATTAATCTTCAAATCAAACAATCTAAGAATTTTAATTATTTTATTTACCTTTGGACTTGGGACTTGATTCAATTCAGCCATACTATGACAAAGTTGCAAATGTTTAAATTGAAATGGATTGTTACGTGCACCTTCAAAACTTCTCATTAATTTATCACTCATCCATTCAATTTGCGATTTTGCAAATTCTACAACATTGTAGCTCACGTTGTTGAGAAGAGCTAATGAATAGGCAAGTAATCCGGATTCTTTATTACGCCACAACTGATCCAACATATGTGCCAACTCTAATACACGACCAGCTGTATCTACACTAACTAATACATTTCCACCGCCTCGTAATGTTTGCAAGATATTAGCTAAATAACACAAATGCAAATAAAAAATATATATTAAAAATATATCTTCCACGTTTAATTTACAATTTTAGAAAAAAATGAGAATAAAATAAAAAATATGAAATTTACTCATCAATTTCTCATCTCTTGTTCTTCGTCTAGCTTGCTGATATGTGGCATTGAATGCATCTGTTATCAATAATGATGGCCTTTGCAATCTTTCCAATTCACAGCCATTCAAGTGGCGTTCCTTTTTATGATTAAAATCTACAGCATATATTATATCCTCTTCCCCAACTTTCACGATTTTCCAAATTGTCCCACCAATCATGTGTCCTGCTGGTAAAGGCGTCAACGTAACACCATAGCCTTTACCTTTCATTGATATACTTTGATTATATTTTAGCTGTACAATTTTATCAAATGCAGCATCAACATCGTCTAAAGTAAATAGATCAAAATCTTCCATATTATGACGAGACTAAAATCAATATAAATCAACTAAAATATTAGTATTGATTTAATATATATTTTTTACATTTCTAAGTATTAAAAGAATATACCTGATATATATCATACATAAACATTTGACCCATTTTATAGACAGGTATAGTAGCGTATATTGGACAATTCAAGCCACATTTACCTACCAGATACGGTAATGCACCTAAATGCAATGGGTCTGGATATGAAAGTAATACCGCATCTATTTGATGTACATGTCTAGAAACATAAAAAATAAAAGGAATAAATACATGAAAATTAATAAAGTATTTTTTGTTATAATAACTTTTTTCATGAGCAGAGCACCTTTTCAATTCTTTTATGAAATCTTGATCGAAATTTTCATCCCATCCACAATCTAATAATATCCTCAATTCATCCACTTGTAATATGTAGCAAGGCGGAGATTCGTTCATCGCTCCAGAGATAGCGTGAAGTTTTATAATAGATGTCATTTTTTGTATTTTCTTTAATAGTATATCACAAATGCAAATCTCAAACGGTACCACAGATGTGTCAAGTATCGGTCGTTGTTTCAAGATTGTTTCCAATTGTTCCTTCAAACTTTTATCCTTACCTAAAAAAAAAACTGGTTTATATTTTGCCGAATACAATGAATTTGTGCTAAACTCAGACTTGCATTACATCTGTATTAAATTTGAACTATTTATCAAAAATTTGGGGCAATAATATTATAAAGCAAAAGACAATACGGTTTGTATCTGTAACTATCATAAGAGATACCTAAAGTTCCGGTGCATAGCAAATGACAAATTTTCATCATATAAAAAATATCACTAGTGATGGGCACTTAATCGATTATCGACGGTCGCATAATCGAGAGCAAGCGATTATTGGACGGTCCCAAGATAATCGATTAATCGGACAATAATTATCTGTTTTTTAGGCTCTGCACACAATGGAGGAAATATTAGGGCCTGCGCACAATAGAGGAACAAGAATTAGATATTAAGATTTCAACCTATCAGAAATCGTGTATTCCGATGTAATCAGTTTCTGATAGGTTGAAATCTTAATATCTAATTCCTGTTCCTCTATTGTGCGCAGGCCCTTAGGAATAATTACCGGAATGGTAATTATTCAGAATACCTCCCTCACCTCCGATTTCGATAAAATCAGGCTCATTCGACGCGTTTTTGCATGAAACGAAAGAATCTGGCAGAAAAAAGTGTCGCTCTGCCTCGCGAACCGAGATATTTAGCGTTAAAGTTGACGACTATGGAGGTTAGGAAATCTGTCATACCGACTATGGCCGTGGTCCGAATCATGCTGACAACGCTCATGAGCATTGTTTGTCTTCGTTTAACATTTGACAAACAACAAGGATGAAATGATTTTTAAGCGTTGTGAGCGTGTATCGGACCGCGGCCTATGTGTAATAAATTAAACGTATGTAGTAGTGCTTAGACAGTGTCCGCTTGGAATATTTCTAACCCATGTAGACAGTGGGATGTACCCAGATAGCACACAAAATTCTATGAATATTCCATGTCCGTATCAATATTCTTTTCCGAGAATATTCATATTGAATATTTATAAAATATTCCTAAAACATTCAAAATTTAATTGAACATTTTGAATGTTCTAGGAATATTCTTTTCAGCAGAGGACACTGTACGCCTGTGCTGCGATCTGTGATTAATCAGAGTAAATTCTTCCTCATAGTCATGTGACCAGTTACGTGACCACGCGTCTCGATCTTGTATGTTTTCCGCCATCTTTGTCCTCAAGGAGACAGTTATAATTTCACATTCGTCCAAGAAATCATGATAATTTAATCCACTGAAGTAAAACATAAATCCAGAGGACACGAAGAAGAATTTTCTATGTGGAAGAAGTCTATCTAACAGAATTTTCTATGTTGATTCTCTATTCCATGTACTGTGTGTTTTATAGGTTTGTTTTACACTTTTTCTCGAATCTTAATATCTTGCACATATACATATATATATATATATATGGACCAGTGCGGGAATTTACTTCCAACTTTCGGCCGATTTTCAGTTTGGTACTCGCTCCTTTACTTCATCAACCTGCACACAGCTAAATGTCGACCGGCAATGAATGCGTGCGAATTGGTGAAGAAAGGTGTGGAAATCAAGCTGAAAATCGGCTAAAAATTTCAAGTAAATTCCAGCACTGATATAGATATTCCTATTATATTCTTAGAAGATTCTGTAATAACATTCCTATAAATTCTTAGAACACTCTATGATGATTTAGTGGAACATTCTGTGGATTTTTCTGGAATTCAGAAAATAGTCCCAATTTATCATGCTATGAATATTTTTAGAAGGTTCTTTTCATTTTATACGCTTCTTTTGAGAATATTCCAAAATTCTCAAAAAATATTTATAGAAGATTCCTAGAACGAAATTGTGCTATCTGGGTATAGACAGTAATGCTTGGGTTCGGGGCGGCGTAGCCACTGTCTACATGGGTTACAAATATTCCAAGCGGACACTGTCTAAGCACTACTACATACGTTTAATTTATTACACATAGTCGGTATGACAGATTTCCTAACCTCCATAGTCGTCAATTTTAACGCTAAATATCTCGGTTCGCGAGGCAGAGCGACACTTTTTTCTGCCAGATTCTTTCGTTTCATGCAAAAACGCGTCGAATGAGCCTAATTTTATCGAAATTGGAGGTGAGGGAGGCATTCTGAATAATTACCGGAATAAATAATAAGATTTTGACCTATTAGGGCCTGAGCACAATAGAGGAACAAAAATTAGATATTAAGATTTTAACCTATCAGAAACTGATTACATCGGAATACACAGTTTCTGATAGGTTGAAATCTTAATATCTAATTCTTGTTCCTCTATTGTGCGCAGGCCCTTAGGAACCATGTTTTCCGGTATAACTGGTTTCTGAAAGGTTGAAATCTTATTATAGGCTCTCTAATTTGCACTACACTATAACCATTAACTACGGAAACACGCTACATTGTCGAAGTGTTGCACTGGTGGGTGATATTGCAGCCAAGAGAAAACAAACACTATAGGTCAATAGAGAAAAAGAGAAGCGAGAGGACTGATGGCTCCTGCACATTAGACGCGGAAATGCTTGCCGCGTGACAAAAAGTGATGCGGTAACCAATGAGGGGGTGATCCCGATTGATCACGGCTCGATTGGACACCACCAATCACAGCGACCAGTGCTTAGGAGCTTTGTAGTCTCAAGCGCTGTGAGTGGTTAGTGTCCAATTGAGCCGTGTCCAACTGGGTGCCATCCACCAATGAGCATATTATGAACTATAAGTTTATTGGCTACCGCATCACATTTTGCCGTGCGACAAGCGTTTCCGCGTTCAGTGTGCAAGAGCCATGAGGAGGCGTTCTAAATGTGAATTTCTGATAGTGATACATTTAAATTTAAATTTACTTTACTGCTGTTAACACTTCTATGCGATTAGATTAATCGTCGATTAATCTAATTAGAAAAAGGCCCTTAACAGAATTGTACAGAATAAGGACAATTGTTAGATTCACACTGCATTTGTCGTATAATGACTCTGCAACCAATCAGAAAACAGGATTTTGCTTTGTATCGCTGATACGATTTTTTTGATTGGTTGCAGAGTCGTCATACGACGCACATCGGATGCAGTGTGAATCCAGCAACTGATTTGGCATTCTCTTTCTCTCTCCTGGGGTGCGTTCCAAAACTTCACTCTATCAACTTCTTTATCTTTTGTCCTTGTTCATCATTCAATGAACAACAAGGATGGTCATACCCTACGTTTCCACTGAGCGCGTCACGCGTCGCATCATAAAAGAGAGAAAGAGAGAAGTATATATAAATATACACAACCCCTCTCTTTCTCTCTTTCATGCGACGCATGCGGCCGAGGGGGTGATCCCGATTGATCACGGCTCGATTGGACACCACCAATCACAGCGACCGGTGCTTAGGAGCTTTGTAGTCTCAAGCGTTGTGAGTGGTTTGTGTCCAATTGAGCTGTGTCCAACTGGGTTCCACCCCATTCGGATAGGTGACCGCTTCGAAGTATTATGAAATTAAGTTCCCGAATTCAGGAAAAAAAATTTTTTTTGTTCATCATAATTTTATGATGTGTACTCTGGAATAAGATAATTAATCAATAATAATACTCATTTTAGCAATAAAACTATAAAATTAATTAAGTTTAGTAACATACGTACCAAAAGTACGGTGTACCGGTACTGTACCTTTTAGGTACGCACGTACATACCTGACAGGTACAGTATCGGTACGCTGTACGCTCACCGTACTAATACCGTGGAGGTATTTTGCTATCTGGGTTATTTAATAACATTCGTACCTAATGCGGCGTCTACAATGAGATTTTAAGACGTTAAACTTAAGCTTTAAGCCTTAAGTCTTAAGAAATTAACCAATCACAGTCAAATGTGAGGAGAATAATCGACTATGATTGGACATTTTTTTACGGCTTAAGGTTTAAAACTTTATAGCGTTTTCGGCCCGACCAGGTTTGCACCAACCTGGGTTGGATAGTTTTACGCCTTAAAGTCTTATTGTAGACGCCACTTAAGGCGTACATTATTGGTACGGCGTATTAAAAGTACGGTGTACCGGTACTTTACCCTTGAGATACGCACGTACCTGACAAGTATGGTATCGGCACACATAGGGTGCGTTCAGAGAGCTCACTACCAGTGCTATGTAGCGTTACCACTGTTCAGGGAGTTAACTGATAGCACTATGAAACACTATCGTGACGTTATTGTTGGGGGTGGCACCCAGTTGGACACGAGCCACTCACAGCGCTAGAGACTACAAAGCTCCTAAGCACCGGTCGCTGTGATTGGTGATGTTCAATCGAGCCGTGATCAATCGGGATCACCCCATTCGTGTGCTCTATGAACAGCGATAGTGTAGTGAATACTGAAGTGAACATTGTTGGCTGATACTTTGATATTAATGATGGCAATAGTATTCATTACACTTAGCTTTTAAAATGGATTACGTGGAAATGGAATTGCGCGATAAAGAGTTACAGGAAAGTTATATGTTAAAATTGAGTCCAACGGATGTCATTAAAGCAAAAAATTATAAGGTTATGGTTGTCCAATATTTTGTAATTATACAGTTTAGCTCAAAAATCAATAAAATTAGACTAGTTCAACGCGTTTTTGCATAAAACGAAAGAATCTAGCAGAATCTAAAGAATCTTGCTCGTGCTCCATTTTGCCGTATATGGTATGGTTAGGGCAAACACTACACTTAGGGTGATGTCCCATGCAGCGGATCGTGCG
>NW_017300102.1:239572-246150 GCF_001594075.2 Trachymyrmex cornetzi | reverse complement strand
TTTTCCTACTGGAATGCTAGCTGGATTAGAATCTTGCCACCGTATTGGATGTGATGCTGTCAGTGCCAGCATTGCAGCCAATACAGTGGCAAGATTCTAATGCTTGCGAAAGTTGCAAACAGATCTAGGAGAATGACGGGAGGACTCTGATTGCACACATCGCATATTGCACACATGTATCGCTGATTGGCCAAATAAAAATAAAATAATCTCATTGGCAAAACAGTAAAAAATTACTAGGCACCAGTTGATGTGAGTGGTGTACACAATCAGAACTGTAGACAAACGGGATTCTCCCTAAACAATAATTTAAATCTTGTTACAAATTACTATCAAAATTATTTGTTTTACCAAGTGCTACAACTCTGAATTGTTTAGGTAATAGATTTTATACTTCATATTTTTTCTAAAATGTTTAAGCAATAGACTTTATACTTCATATTTTTTTATACTAATCATATATTTTTTGTACTTTTCATTATGATTAACGTTATTTTATATTAGTAATTTTTTTCTTAAATATAAACATGTTTTATTTTTTTAATCGTTGAAATTAAAGTTTTTAATATATTATTAATGTTAAAAATTTATTTAATATATTTGATATATTTAATATATTTGGTATAATTTTTTTATTAAATAAATGCACAGAATACAGATTATTAATTCAGTAATTATATTGGTATATCAAATATAAGAATAAGACAAAGATTTATTTTATTTCCCGGTAAACGAGAATGGATTGAAATAGATTAAAATAGATTTAGATTTTCAGAAATACGCATTCACGAATAAAATAAATTATTTTATTAATCCTTTTTAAAAATAAATCTTTTAATCCGAATGTATTTTTATTTATTTATAGGCATAAAGCACGTTTCTATGCCTTTCAATCTAAAAATAATATCAATTTTTCTTTTTGTGCATCGTGAATACTGCTCAATTGAAAATTCTGAATATAGGAAATGTAATTTTTCGATCCAATTAAATAAACAAAAATTTCAATCCATTTTAATCCATTTTTTATTACTGGGTTTTTATTGTAATGTATTTCAGAATGTAAAAAATACATATTATATTATTCATCTTATATGATCATTAATTCTATTTTGTTCTTAATCCCAATCGTCGATATTTATATCTTGTACAATATCTGTATCTTCTCTCGGCAAATTTTCATCTTCGATATTGTTGGCTATCTTCTGTTTTTTGTTTTTCTTACGCTTTTTCGTCTTATTTAATGACTTTTTCGTTTCTGTTTCGGATTCCGTACCCTTCAACCGAAGCTCAAACTCGCTCTCTTCTTCACTATCCTCTGCATTTTGCTCGTCCAGTTTCTGCTTCTTCGGTGTTTTTACCGGTACATTGAGTACTTCTTCGTTCTTCGTAAGAAGTTTAAGCATCTGAGATTTATGAATTTCAATCCAAGAAGTATAGAATTTGGATATTTCTGTGCCATCTGTTTTTATTCTATTTTCCCAATTTGTGATCTCTGCCGTATTCTTCAAATCTATCGTTATTTTAATACGCTCAGCTTCAATATATTTTCTATTTTCCTCAATCATATTTAGAAGTTGTTTTATTTTCTTGCAATAAGGTGCTACATAACATTTCTTCAGAAATGCTTTTAACTGCAAAAATATATCAATTCAATTTATTTATGATAAATCTAATAAAAATCAATAGTTTCCGTTTTAATTTTTTTTTTAATACCTGTATTATACAAGGTATGTATATATCCGGAAAGTATATCTTGTAACTATCGTTTGCTGCATTTTCCAATATAAATCGATAAACGGTTTCAATAATACTATCCTTGAAACCATTCTCTATCAATTGCGATTTTGACATTCTTAATATGCAAATAAATGGTATAGGTTTCATCGTAATTGTTTTATGCCTTTTATTAAAATCATAAGAATCCAGTATCTAAATAGAAAAATTTGACATAAAATATTTGCATATTCTAAAATTATAAATGTTTAAGAATAAAAAATGATTGATACCTCGAGAAGAAATGGTAAAATAGGTATAAATGTTCCTGTTTTCTTAGAAATGGTTATTAACATTTCTATGCAGTGAAATCGCAATGGATAGTATTGTGCCGTTGGAATTACTTTCATTGTCCCAACAATAATCTGTTAATAAATAAAATTTAACGTAGTTTCTATAATATTTTTGTAGTTTTCACGGAGATGCCAAAGGATTGGCCGGTTATCGCACTGTATAAATTGTATTTATTGTATAAATTGTATATTTTAGAACTAGAAAAAGGTAAAAATTAAAATTAAAATTCTGCATATATATATATATATATAACAATTTGCTTGTCTAATGCCAGTTAATACCTATGCAGAATTTTAATTTTAATTTTTACCTTTTTCTAGTTCTAAAAATTAGAAAAGGTTAAAAAATAAATAATTAAACCAAGAGTAACATTAATCTACATTAATAGAAATAGACATAAATTAACTAATACCTGAACTAATGGATATAACAGTGATTGTAACATCGATTTCTCTTTTGATTTAATTATCAATTCTGTCCAGAAACGCAAAGAATTTATATACTGCCAATTATATACAGCTTGAAAGTTTTCCTGGAAAAAAATTGTTATAATCCTCTGGAATAGGTATTATAAAAGATACAACAAATGATCTTTTTAAAAATTACCTGTCTCTTTAATGTTATAGCATTTCTTAAATTAATCGCTAATTGCCTGATATATAGAAAGGAATGATTGTATGAAACATCATGATCGAGTAAATAAATTTCAACTAAAGAATGTTTCATAAAATTTATTCCTGGTAACATGTTAGGTGAAACAAATTTTGTATTCTGAACATATTTCACATACATGGTCTAAAAAAGAAAATTTTTTAATAATACAATTGTGATACAATCCATAAATATTCTTTTTATCATAACATATGGATCTCACCTTTAATAGTTTCTCTATTACAGATTCTTTGTTAGTTGTATGTGTTGCAATATGTAGTATATTTAAGAAAGCTGTAATTCGAATAATTTCTTCTGCAGATGACCAAAACTTTATCAAAATCCTTAACAATGGTTTAGTTAAAGACGAAAACGAGCGGGTATAAAGTAACATTTGGCGTAGATGCTTTAGAAGTACCGTAAGAATACTAGGTGACGCTACACTTTGTAATAACTGTGAAAATGATATATTAGTGTTGTGTTTAAATTAAATAATATAATTAAATATTTAACAGATACATACTTTGATTAAATCAGACAAGTATAATTTTAAGATCCATCGTATTTTTCCAAATCTTTTAGATTTATGTGCTTCTTGTGATTCTTGATCCAACTTCAAAAAACGTTTAAATGCATCAGGTAGATACATTATACATAGTTGCATTACACCATTAAATACTAAAATTTATCAAATTTTAATAGATTAACTAAAAAATAGTAAACAGTTTGATAATAGAAGTTGGAACTTACTAGTACTTCCTTCTACTTTATATTCTGTAGTCTTATCAGGTACTACAGCAACACTATCCAAAGCTGCATGAAAGGCTTCTACAGTACATTTAATAGTGGTTATCGATCTTCAAATTAAACATAATGCAGTTATTATTTTGCTATTAATTCAAAAAATAATTCAGTAATAACTTACTTATCCGTTTGTATTTCTTGTTGCCAATTCTTCAATAACTGTTTAGTGATTTTCTTTTTAGAGTCACTTTCAGTTTCTTCCGGCTGAAAATCGCTATCGTCGCTAGCAACCTATAAATAATATTGCTTAAAAATAAAAAAAAATATAGAAAAATTAAAATTTATTTATGAAAAGAATATTTACCACTAAATTTTCATTGGGAATATGTCTATTACTGTTCATTAAAGAATTATCGTCATCTTCATCATCTGATACTTTAAAGTCCAGAAGATTTTTGTCATTTTCTTTCAGATATTTATAAAATTCGGGATCAGTGTCTATCAGTTTTATTAATGATTTTTTGTGTTCTGTTGGATCCAAGTTATTTTCACTGTTGTCACTATCCATCTGTTCAATGTTTTTATTATCTAAAAAGATAATAAAAAATAAAATATATAATTTAATATATGAAAGAAACTCAAATGTTTTAGATCATACCTATGTTTTTATCTTCTTCATTATCATCAGATATATCGCTATCTGTTTCAAAATTTTGTTCAAAGAACTCTTCTGTGGTCAACTTATTCAAATTTTTTTTTTTTCTCTTACCAATCACTGATTGTTTATCTTTTCTCCAGTTAAGAGGCTTTTGGCTTACCTTCTTCACCTTCATTTTGATGATAAATGAACTCTTGCGATTGACTCGAATAATCTAAAAAAATTTCATAGATTGTGAGTTTAGAACATATAACTGAACACATGAGTGAGAAATAGAATATGATTAACACCTTTATAACCCCATTTTATATTAAAGAAGTATTAAAAAAATTATTTATTATTTCGTTAATGCAACAGATAGTTTGTTTCTCTTAACTATAACCTGTACTTTATTAAATTATTAATACATACATCATAAATGTTATATTTATAAATATAACCTTTTATTTTTCCACGTGCTCTCACATCAGGTTTAGGAATAATGGTCGAAGTTAATCAAGGTCGATAATATATAGCGTTTTCGATTGGGCAAAAGTCAGTGCGCACTAGTGCGCACTCAGATCACACCAACACTGGACGAGTTCCATGGGTTGCACTGAATAGTGCAAGTTCAGAAGAATACGCCAAGATTTTCAGTGCTAAAGCTGAAACTCATTTTTGTTCACTTTGAAGCAATGTTCAACAAAATGTTACAAAACCACAGTAAAAGATATTAAGAGTAGGGACAAGACCCCGTTTTCAATTCAACTGCGCAGATTTGCTTGTCCCTATGTATATCCTTAACTGTGATAAAACGTGCACTGAACTGGCACCATCAAAATATCTCGTGCCACTTAGTGCGGCACTGAGTGCGCACTACGCGAGTGTCGTGCGATCAAATGAACACGTGACACTAGCCAAGTGCGCATTGGCACTGCCAATCGAACACGCTCTTGACACTGAGTGCAGCCAGTGCACCCCAATCGAAAACGCTATTAACAAATTGTTAATTTCAAACCTTTATAACTCAAAAAATTCTTAATGAAAAAATGTTTTATTATAGTGTTTTGGAAAGCTCTCGAGGTAAGCTGTAAAAATATGAAACAAAATGTAGGGAGTTCCATTTAAAAAAATAAGGTTGACCTTGAAATGACTTTAAAGGATATGGTCAAGATCAAAGTCAAGGTCATCATCTTACTCTTCGCTTGAAACCATACAACTTTGCTATTGGACATTTTCTCCAAAATGCATTCTAACTAAAGATATTAGGGGGGGGGGGTTCGATACTTTTCGATGACCCTGATGTAAGTTAAGTAATCTACGCTGTGAATCACATATTGCCAAATCCCTCCAAATCTATACTTATCTTCTACAAGGGTGATCCCGATTGATCACGGCTCGATTGAACACCACCAATCACAGCGACCGGTGCTTAGGAGCTTTGTAGTCTCAAGCACTGCGAGTGGCTCGTGTCCAATTGAGCCGTATCCAACTGGGTGCCACCCGCTGTAAACGCTATGCTTCAAACGCTACGCTCCGGTTGGTCCACTAATGTTACGAGTGCTTCAATCGCTACGCTAGTAGCATTTGTAGCGCCATATAAATTTAAATTTTTGTTGCATGAGACCGATGCCAATCTTAATCCATACAAGGGAAAATAAAAATCCGATTCTTGTATTGAATGAGGTTTTACTCACGATAAATATCAAACGCGAATTAGTGTAAATGAGTGTCACGTCCGGGGCGCGCGAGTGCGGATGCCCCTCGGACGCAGCGTGGGCCCGTCCAACGACGGCTCGGCGTGATTCTCGCCCCGAGAGGCAAGGGCGATAATCACGGTTACCGGAGTTAAGAAAAAGGAGGTCGACTGTCACAAAATGATTGTAGAGAGTTTATTCGCGGAGAGAAAAAAAAAATTTATTTATGTACAGTTTTCATAATGAACGCGCGCGTTGAGCTGAACTGTCCGGTGACAGTTTCGACCTTGGGTGCGTTCCGTTTCTCGCATGATGCGCATAATGCATCGTTTATCCTTGTTGCTCACCAAACGTTAAACAAGGACAATGGATGCATCATGCACATCATGCGCGATACGGAACGCACCACTTGATAACCCTGGGCAGTGGTCTTGCGGGTAGAGGCGGTGGAGGTGGTAGATCTTGGCAATTGCCAGGGACGGGATGATAATGACCCGGCGGCTGGATAATGCGGGGGTCGGTGAATTCCCGCGCGTCAAAATCCGCGTGCCAGTGGTACTCGCGCTGCATCCGCTTCAACGCCTTGTCCCTACCGGCGCGGTTCCCCTTTGTCATCTACAATTCGCCCAATATTATCAACGACAGGCGGGTATAGATAGGGTGAGCAGCAGGGGGCCCTGAAGGGGGCTCTTGCTCTCCGCTCGGAAGGCCGGCCAAGGCTCTGTCTTGAGCGACTGGAGGGCAAGTCTAGGACGCTCTGGAGGCCCTGAGAGGGGCTTCCT
>NW_017300102.1:232820-239326 GCF_001594075.2 Trachymyrmex cornetzi | reverse complement strand
AAAAAAATACAAAAGAAATATAAAGAAATAAAAGACTAAAAGTTTATTCTAATTTGACCTCTTGTAATAAAAAGATGCATACATAAAGCATTGAACAAAATGAGCGAGGTTGGTGTATGCAGATGTTTCGCACGCCTTAGTTCGGAAAATTTAGCGGAAGTGCCACACGGAACTCACTTTTGCGGCGCGTTGATGGTCGGCTATCCTGCAATGTGCCTGTTTTGGACGATGGTCCTCGGGATTTCCACAAATGCACCCTGATCCTACGGACGGTCCTCAGAGGAAGTTAACAAACGCTTCCCGCTTCGACACTCTAATAACCCCGTTCCGTTTCTCCCAAGTCTAAGGCGAACCGAAAGCGCAATATCGATACTCGCAACTCTGATGATACTGAACTATATTGGTCAAGTCGAAAAACAAGCCGGAACTGAGTTAAGCAGAAACTATAATAATCGATACCAAGTCGAAAACTAAGTCGAAACTAAGCGATTTTCCGTCTTTGGTGTGCTCTTTTATATTGTTAGAAGTGGTGGTGCTGAGCGGGAAAGGGGGTTGACCTGTCAACAGTTACCGGAATCGTTTGAATTGTTCTAGAATTTTCGATCTAATAAGATTTTATTAGATTTTATTGTTTTAAAGGGAGAAATTGCCGAATTTAAATGCTGACAGGGCCCCCTTAGTCGCTCCGCCCCTGTGCTGCATACTGTGCAGTCGCTGTGCGCGTTTATTCGCGTTATATTCCGCCGAATGATATTTTCTCTTTTTTATACATAGAGTTTGAGTATAGAGCGTTTGTGTGTTATTTGTATCGCGAAGCTTCTAACGGATCTCGCAGGTTTTGTTAGAAGCTTTTGGTGCACTTGCGGATGCCATTCAGCTACGTATTCTCGATCATAAGCGCAGTATTAGCCGCTTTCTGAATCGGCACAGTCAAATTTGCAGTTGCAATTACTGGATTTAAATGAAATAGATTTATTGATTACTTTAGAATACTGCGATAGATCGAGAATAGCAGAGAGCCTCTTAGTTCTCTATGGTTTATTATTCAATATTATGGGGTGCTAATTCATCTCGCTATTAATTTAAACGGATTTTCACGCGATTAATTATGTTAGGTCGCGCAAGCGCAGTACGGTTTAATAACAGCTGTTTGATCACGCGCTAACCGCGTGATCACGTCATCACGGTTCGCGAGGATTTCGCGGCTGTCGCGACAGTTCGCGTTGCCACGGCAACGCGTCTGGCGTTGTTAGAAGTGACGTTCGCCTGCTCGTAATTTTCGGCGGACGTTACAATGAGTGTAAATAAAAAAAAGTATATTTCTCATATTTTCTATCGATCTAATTAATCGGATCTAATTAATCGGTGGGAATAACCATAAAGAAAATTTCATTGCGATGGAATTAAATTCCAATTCAGTTCCAATTTTAATAAATAATTTGAATACATTTGGCGACATATCAACCTGCATTTGTTGTCGCATCTTAAAAATATGCAAAATTTTATCTTTATTTTTCACACTTATACTTTCCCGCCAAATGCTTAGAATGTTCCCGCTAACCCACCTCCCGAGGTGAGGCAGCTGGAGCGGAAGTGGGAGCGAAAGGGGTGATCCCAATTGACCACGTCTCGATTGGACACCACCAATCACAGCGACCGGTGCTTAGGAGCTTTGTAGTCTCAAGCGTTGTGAGTGGCTCGTGTCCAATTGAGCCGTGTCCAACTGGGTGCCACCCGGAGCGAAAGTGATGACGTATGAGTGACGTAATGAGAACTACTGGGAGCGTTCCAGAGCGTCAAGTGGACCAGCCAATCGGTGCTCCAAATGCTTTGTAGCGTTTGTAGCGTCAAGTGGATCCTAGCCCGAGACGGGAGGGCTCCGATTGCACACATCGCATATGGCACACATGTATCGCTGAGAGATTAGCCAATTTAAAAATAAAATAACCTCATTGGCAAAACAGTGAAAAATTACTAGGCACCAGTTGATATGAGTGGTGTGTACAATCAGAACTGTAAGCAAACGGGATCCTCCTGCCCGAGACACTACCGTGTCTCCAGATATTGAAAACAGAAAAAATCATGGAAATTAGTTTGCGGGTGCGTTCTAATATCACTTAATTCATAAAATCACACTTGAACAGACTCGAAACACACTCTGAAGGACTCAGCACAATAAAAGGAACAGGAAACAGAGAACAAAGAATAAGAATTTCAACCTATCAGAAATCATGTATTGTGGAATACACACTATGTATTCCACATTACATGATTTCTGATAGGTTGACATTCTTATAGCGTATTCGATTTACTGACTCGACCCGACTCTGAGTCAACAGTCTGTTCTTTTCAGCTGCATTTCTTACACAATTTAGCTCTTCTTTTGCAGCTAAACAGAACAGACTATTGACTCGGAGTCGGGTCGAGTCAGTAAATCGAATACGCTATTATTCTCTGTTCTCTGTTCCCTGTTCCTTTTATTATGCGGTGCCCTTAACTCTCCTCCTGAGCAGAGGAGAAGTGTGTCGATTGAATTTGAACAAAATTGTAAATGGAAAGTGACGTGTGTCGATTTGTGTCAAGTGTGTCGACTGTGTCTTCTAAAAGGAAAGCAGCCTAAAATATCATCTTTAAGGTGCTTGTACATGGCAGCGTCAAGCGTCGAGCGTCAGAGCATGAACTTCTCCGTGAATTTAATCACTTATCGCATTTTCATTTCACGTGACTTTAGTCATCTAATTACGGAACTTTTAAGTGAAAATGTGAAGTAACTGGGTATTTCCGGTATAGTAATCTTATATTTTGAAATCGATAGTCATAGGTTTGTACACAAAGTGAGGTTAAAAGTGCTAGAAGTAATTATAAGTAAAGTTTTTTAATTCATCGTTTGATCAATCGCATTATGCTAAAAAATAATTCTTTTGTAAAAAGTTGCATTTATGCATAATACGATTGATCAATCAATGAAAAATCTCGTTTATGCTTATTGTCTATTATTACAATTTATTTTTGAAAAATTATAAATAAGTTTACAATATACTCACTTTATCCAATTTTTACTTTTCATTATGAAGGTCAACTTTTCAGAAAATGTAACCACTGAAAGTATACAAAATCACATTTACCTGTTAAAAACTACGAAATTCTGGTAGTCTACCAAATGGATCTGAGGCATCTCTTAGTCTCCTTCGTATTCTAAGCATTTCATTTTCTCGACACACACACACACACATCGCATTAATATTTCGATTATTAAATTATCCATTGTGTGCGCAAAAAAGTCTTCTTTCTTCGTCACTCTTATTTTCATTTCACCTTTTCATTTATAAATTTCGTGCCGAGCCTATTCACGCGAGTAACTTCGTATTTCCACAAGGTGAAATTAAATATAATTGGGTGAGTTGCCCACTTCCGTCATTTTCACCCAATCCGAGAACCGTAATAAGCCCCCAGGGTATCAATCATGAAACTTTATCTTTAGGATGGAAAGTGAAAAGTGATAATTTTTACCATTGAAATTAATGGAGAAATTTTTCACTTTTCACTTTCCATCCTAGGGATAGTTTCATGATTGATACCCAGTAATATGTTTAATAATTTTACTAATAGCGTTTTCGGCCCGGCCAGGTTTGCACCAACCTGGGTGTTGGATTAATGGCGTTTTATGCTCTCCTATTGGTAGAGCGGGTGACGTCAACCAATAGGAAAGATTAATCCAACCAAGGTTGGTGCGGGGTGATCCAGATTGATCACGACTCGATTGGACACCGCCAATCACCGGTGCTTAGGAGCTTTGTAGTCTCAAGTGCTGAGTGGTTCGTGTCCAATTGAGCCGTGTCCAACTGGGTGCAAACTCGATCGGGCCGAAAACGCTATATAATTGAATTTAATATACGAGATAAACTGAGGGTATATCCATATCAACTTGCATAGCCGCATAAACATATGCATAAAGAAAATTATCCAATCGCATTTTTCCGACAAAAACGCACGTAAAATGTGATTGGATAATTTTTTTTATGCAACGTTTATGTAACTATGCAAGTTTGTGTAGATATACTTGTAGTTTACATATTTCTATATAATGTAAATAAATATAAATTTTCAGCATTATATGTTAAAATAGTAGTGTATAACAGGGGCTCTATTCTTGAAAAGAAACGTATACGAAAGTCTAGGGAAATACTATAGTATACGTAACGTATACTGTAGTATTTCCCTAGACTTTCGTATATAGTATACGTAACGTATACTGTAGTATTTCCCTAGACTTTCGTATACGTTACGTATACTATAGTATTTCCCTAGACTTTCGTATACGTTACGTATACTATAGTATTTCCCTAGACTTTCGTATACGTTTCTTTTCAAGAATAGAGCCCCTGTTATACACTACTATTTTAACATATAATGCTGAAAATTTATATTTATTTACATTATATAGAAATATGTAAACTACAAGTATATCTACACAAACTTGCATAGTTACATAAACGTTGCATAAAAAAAATTATCCAATCACATTTTACGTGCGTTTTTGTCGGAAAAATGCGATTGGATAATTTTCTAAAGTCTAGGGAAATACTATAGTATACGTAACGTATACTGTAGTATTTCCCTAGACTTTCGTATACGTTTCTTTTCAAGAATAGAGTCCCAGGACGTAACTCCTCATAGGGTGCTTCCCAATTGCAATATCCCTAAACACTATCTTGCACACGGTGACACAAGTTGAGTTCCAATGTCCGTTATCGTCGACACAACACTACACATCCGTACTCAGTCGACGGCTGTGTAAGCTTGTGTTTTCTAGTGACAATTACATGTTACTAACTGCGGCGGATATAAATGAGATTGGGAAACGTTGAGTGGCCGGCACTTTTACTTTTTTTTATTTAATACAGGCGGAAAAAGCTACATTTAATCTAATTCCATTCGAAACGGATCTCAATCGTGCACAGCGTACACATTCTGTTCCAATTGAATCGTGCACAACGTTACACTTTGTGCATTCCTGTGTACGTTTGTGTTAAGATGTGTTAAGCAATTGGAAAACACCTATAATTAACCATGGGCTCTATTCTTGAAAAGAAACGTATACGAAAGTCTAGGGAAATGCTACAGTATACGAAACGCATACTGTAGCATTTCCCTAGAATTTCGTATACGTTTCTTTTCAAGAATAGAGCCCCATTTTGCGTTAAGAAGCTGTGCGAAAGATTATTGCGCAGGAGTCTGGAGATTCAAACTTCTGCGCAATAATCTTCTACGCAGATGCTCAACGCTCGATGCTTGCATGTAATGGCACCTTTATTCTTTTTACTCCGTAGTCCGTGGTTGTAGCAGTGTTGCCAGATGTGGCTATTTATCGCCAAACTGGCGTTTTTCGACTTGGTCGGGCGACTTTATTTTCGGATTTGGCGACTGGCGATTTTCTTGGCATCTAATATTTCTTATGTTGGTGTCTTTGGTGATTTATCTCTCTTTTGTCTCCAAACATGCTGGGAAATTTTCTGATGCGCTGATTGGTGGCTGCTGATTTCTCAGTAAATATTAGGCCTGTTCTTTTTGACTAAACTTTTGCACTAGTTCATCTTTCTTCCTTTTCCATCTGGAAGGAAAGAAGAGGAAGAAAGATGAACTAGTGCAAAAGTTCAGCCAAAAAGAACAGGCCTATTGAAATTTCGCGGACGGGTGTTGAGAATCAACTGTTGCGGTAACAGTTGAGTCTGTAAAGTCTAGAGAGATCTCTCGAGTAGGGGAGGAACGTGCTTCGCCCACTGAACTATATAACACTGGAATGGGCATCGAGGAAAATTCGTGGCCGTAATTGATCAGCCGCCATTTTGATTTGATGTGGTATTTGAGCGAATCAGAAGCGTTCGCGTTGCGATCGATGTATCGATCGATGTATTATCGATATATGGAAATTTATATGGACATGAATGGTATATAAACAAAAATAATGTCACTTCAATTATTTTTACCTATGAAATGAAAGGCCCTTTTCACTTCTCTGCCCACACCTAGGCACACAGCACTTCATGTTGATGCTTTGTAGACAGTCATGCGATTTTATAATCCTTCAAATATAACCTCACACACGATAATCTTGCTGACATGCGTCTTACTTCTTCGTGTGAGAATATGCAGAATACGAAAGTCTAAAAGAGTAACATAAACTCAATTGCGCGTTTGAAGCCGGTCACACTTTCCAAAAATGATGACGCAATACACGTCCGATTACGCCTGTAGACGATCACCAACGATTACCGTTCCATATGCTGGATTCACACTGCATCCGATTTGGTCGTACGATGCTCTTCAACCAATCAGAAAACAGAATTCCGATGATACTGTCACGTCCGTAATAGCTTGAAGATTTCTTTCCGAACAGACTTAAGTATAGTCCGACAGTAAACACGTGCACCAAAGAAGAACGCACCTGACGCTTCTCCCACACCCACCAACGGCACGGTCAATGGAAGGGGGCTTTAGGAACGCCC
>NW_017300102.1:231659-232569 GCF_001594075.2 Trachymyrmex cornetzi | reverse complement strand
CGTAATTCTAACTCTAATTATAAAATCCAAGATAAATTGTGGAATTAACTGTACTCACTAGTTGTAATCAGTAATATAAAATATATCTCTATATTTGAACAATTGGTTGAGTGCGTGATTCCTGGCAACCTCACCCTCCAGTTTACATTTAATATCATCGACATTAACGGAGGGCCGATCTAAACCGACGGGCGCCAGGGCACTGGATTGAGACGAGAAGCTTCTTCCTCCAACCACTGGGCTTGGGAATCGCACGGAGAGGACCCGCGGACACTTAAAGGAAAAGATCACCAGGTAGGTAAATTGCCTTGCTTTCCGCCAATCGAATCCGTCAACCGCGAGCCGCGTATAGCATGTGCCCTTTACACCCGCGAGCGCGCGCCTCGATAGACGCCCGAATACTCGCGATTGGACCATACTCCGCGTGGTTGAATAGTGCATGTTGCGTCTCCGCGTTATTTTTCCAACACAAAGAGGACAGGACTATTAAATATCCCGAATGTTATACTTCTGGGCCGGCGCATGAAAAGGGAAACTATCAGGGAGTCTTACGGCATTACATTCATTTGGGAGCCGTTGAAAGATTCGAATCCTGCAGAATATGTTCGGTACTGACTGTCACGGTGCATGCTGTCGCGAGTTGTCCTGATTGCCCCGACGCATTATTTAGATTCATCGCTTACTTATAGCGTTTTCGGCCCGATCGGGTTTGCACCAACCTGGGATTAATCTTTCCTATTGGTTGACGTCACCCGCTCTACCAATAGGAGAGCACAAAACGCCATTAATCCAACCTACGTTGGTGCAAACCTGGCCGGGCCGAAAACGCTATTAGAGGAGACGGGAGAAACTCCGTGGATCGAAACGGAACCAACCATAGTCGCGATATCTAGCGTCCGACTAGCCAATC
>NW_017300102.1:226193-231460 GCF_001594075.2 Trachymyrmex cornetzi | reverse complement strand
CTGACATCTATTGTATGGGCCACGGCCTAAATGCACGGTGTAAACCAAGAAGACTAGAACCAGGGGCTCTATTCTTGAAAAGAAACGTATACGAAAGTCTAGGGAAATACTCTAGTATACGTAACGTATACTGTAGCATTTCCCTAAACTTTCGTATATACGTTTCTTTTCAAGAATAGAGCCCCTGATTAGTTCAAATACCACATCAAATCAAAATGGCGACTGATCAATTGCGGCCACGATTTTCGATGTATCACAGCAGATATGCCCATTCTAGTGTATATATAGTTCAGTGGCTTCGCCTCGCTTCGGATGTTGCATCATCTTATCATTTTTAAAAAGCGTGCTGGCTAACCTTAGGATGGCTAACTGTGCTTGAGAAGTTGAGTCTGTTGAACGCGACCATTGTCTGAGATGTGGCCTGAGACGTTGCTGCGTATCCAGATAAGATTTAGCAGCAGAATCAGGTATGTTATGATGTAATAATAATAATTTTTTTTTTACATATGCAATTTGACATATATAACTTAAACTAACGTAACTAACTTTTGATTTTAGTGTAGAAGTTCTAAATGTTTCTCAACATCTCATGCATCTCACGTTATGCTCGAAATGGGGTGATCCCGATTGATCACGGCTCGATTAGACACCACCAATCACAGCGACTAGTGCTTTTTACCAAATCATCAGTACCTTTATAACAAATGATCTATAAATATGTGATAACAAATTGGTTTGTTGTGATTGCAGGGAGAAGCAAACTATATATATATATATATATATATATATATATAACACTGTAAATGTCATAAGTTGAAAAACGAGTATAAGAACTCTTAATCACAATGTGTTTATTTTATTGCAAAAGTTTATTGTCGAAGATTGCAAATGGTATAATACTCATGAAAATATAGGCAAAATAAAGTATATGCAAAAAATGAAGTTTCGTTGCATAATTGAAATGATCATTGTTTCCCTTATTATTTTTTTTTTTTCAGTTAAAATTCGAAGATTTTAGTGATTTTGTTAACGAAAAGTCACAAAAATGATGATTTTTGTAACAAAATTTCACGAGAATCTGGCGATTTTATTGGAGACAATTCACCAACAAATGGCGACTTTTGGCTACGAAAAGCTTCCTAGGGGGCGATATCAGCTCTAAAGTCACTAGATTTATAAAGTACCGCAATCATTCCGCCATTTTGGCTCCAACATGCGGTTCATTCAAAATATGCATATGAGTATGAATGTGTTTACACAACAGACAGATTAAATACATTACACTTAATGTGTAGATACGTTATGAAAATGAGTACTATTTACACTTTTCGACGCCATTTTGGCTCCAAATCCTTATACATTGGTCTTATGGATTGCGGTACTTTATATTGATCTAGTGACTTTAGGGTTTATCTGGCAACGCTGGGTTGTAGCGTTAAGCTGAACGCACACGATGTACGATTTCCTGCATAATGGGCTTACATGCTGCTGTGCCTACTCTGATGCGTGCTAAACACCTTGGTGCATTGGGCGAAGTATACTACCATCCTTGATTTCTGTGTTTAATACGGTGCATTGTTTCATGCTCGTTTTCTTGCACGCGCCAATCAAAACGTTAAGAATTACTCACGTGATTGATTGGTGTCATGCGTATGTGAAATGTATAGGGTTAAAGCCACCACGGTTGTCACCTTCGTGTGATGGCCTTTATGCAGCGAACCGAGCAAAGTAACGTGCATTGATCAGCATGCAAGACAGTAAGCATGAAAATCATGCATCGTGTGCGGCCAGCTTTAGGTGAAGACTTTTACTCCGGATCTACAATAGGTGTTTTAAGCCTTAAGTCGTAAGAAATTGACCAATTACAGTCGAATCTGAGAAGAATAAGCGACTGTGATTCGCCCATTTCTTATGGCTTAAGGCTTAAAACCCTATTGTAGATCCGGATTTAAGGCCGCAGTACACACTTTTGCAAACGCATAACGCATAGTGCATAAGCGAATCAACTAATCAGAATCTTTCCTTTCCTCTTGTTCCATGAAAAAGAAGAATTTTGATTGGGTGATTCCTTTATGCACTATGCATTATGCGTTATGCAAGAGTGTGTGCTGCGGCCTATAACGTTTTCGGCCCGGCCAGGTTTGCACCAACCTGGATTGGATTAATGGCGTTTTATGCTCTCCTATTGGTAGAGCGGGTGACGTCAACCAATAGGAAAGATTAATTCAACCAAGATTGATGCGAACTAGAGTCCTAGATTTATCAGAGAGGCGTTACCGGCTTAAATCAGTATAACAAAGGTGCTAAGGAGAGTACTAAACATGACTGACATGCTATGAAACTGCCTTTAAACTGTGTCAAACAAGATAACAAGTGTAGGATAACGTGAGATAGAATGTATAGGATAAAATGAAATAGAAATATGTCACTAGTACTATAAATGGCTGCCAAGTCACGCAATTGGTCAGATTGCAACAACGAATTAGAATGCATAACACCGGTTGCGCCTCTCTGATAAATCTAGGACTCTAGTGCGAACATGGTGGAGTTATAGAAGTTGTGTCGTTGCGCATAATGGCGGCAGAGAGGGGGGACATATTTTGTCAACTAATCACGTAGGGCCCATTCTAGGGTGGCACCCAGTTGGACACGGCTTAATTGGACATGAGCCACTCACAGCGCTTGAGACTACAAAGCTCCTAAGCACCGGTCGTTGTGATTGGTGGTGTCCAATCGAGACGTGGTCAATCGGGATCACCCCCCCCATTCTATACGCGTGGAATTCAAACGTTCACAGCAGATCATTAATAAAAACAGTATTAGAAGTTAAAATAACAATGAAATCTTTATTTCAACCTATTAGAATATAAAATATTACAAACTGTAACAATATTACTGATTAGAAATACGATTGCACATATTTTTTATTTTTCTTTGTTTTCTTATTACATTATTTATTTTTATTTGTATATTTACATAGGGTAACCTAATATACGATCTGGTTCGCACCAAACATGCGTTACCTCCGTCGTAAATTTATACTCAAGTTTCAAATCTATTTTCGCAGTTAATGTATCAAAAATGTTGTCCTGCATATTAAAAAAGTCTCCGTGAAATAATTGAAATTCAGTATCCATGATTTTTGCTACTTCCATGAAATCATTGAATGGGGATGATTCTGATTGACCACGGCTCGATTGGACACCACCAATCACAGCGACCGGTGCTTAGGAGCTTTGTAGTCTCAAGCTCTGTGAGTGGCTCGTGTCCAATTGAGCCGTGTCCAACTGGGTGCCACCCATTGGAAGGACCGATACAATTTCCACGCCAAATACATGAAATCCAATCAGTTTTACATGATAATTGATCATACGGTCGATCTGTTATAATAAGACGCTAAACACGCAGTGCCCCGAAATAAACACAGCCATATTGGATTTTAATCGAATGGGTCTCCCATGATTGGTTGTCCACTCTCCAGTCTCCACTACTTTTTAGGCTACTGCGCATCCACGGGAACGACCTTCTAGTCTGCGTTCAGAAACTTCACCTTGCGGGTGATTGCTAGGAGACTGTGTGAGTGAAATGGTAGGGATAAGGTACCCTTTCTGGTGTGTACATTTCTGAACGACCTAGCCGGAGGAAAATGGTGGAGCGTAAAAAACAAGCACTTGATATATGTATGTACTAGCTAGTAAACTTTCTATTACATCTTATAGCGTTTTCGGCCCGATCGGGTTTGCACCAACCTGGGTTGGATTAATCTTTCCTATTGGTTGACGTCACCCGCTCTACCAATAAGAGGGCACAAAACGCCATTAATCCAACCCAGGTTGGTGCAAACCTAGCCGGGCCGAAAACGCTATTAATTTCAGCGAAACATGTAAACATATACATGATGTGACTAATTTAATTAATCATTTTGATACATATTGTACGGGAGTAGTACACCATTCTTTATGCATTGCCGAAATTAAGATAATTTAATAGACACTTACTAGTTAATACGCGTATCAAGTGTTCCCGCAAACAAGGTCAATAACCTCTAATATTAAATGTTTTGTGCAAATAAATGCAATCAAGTAAGACATTATATTCAATTAATTATAATTACGTTTAAAGATAAATATTTTACAAACAAATTGATTTATCAAAGAACACTATATAGTTATTACCCTTTAACGGGACTTCATACGCAACATGACGAAAAAACCTTTATTGTACTTCATCGTAAATTATAATCGATCGAAGTAAAATATATTTTACTTACTTCCAGGATTCCACAATATAATTTTCATTATTAAATTGCATTAATAAATTCTTATTTGTAGCCATGGCTGCGTTCAGCAGACTTAATAGTTTTGCAACCGTTTTGTGATTCTTCGCTGAGATAGGATTATTCCTTTAAATCTAAAAGTATAATCCAATCAGTGCGATGAATTACAAAACGGTTGCAAAACTGCTGAGTTTGCTGAACGCAGCCCATGTTTCACTTCCCGCGCTTTGTGTGCCTACTCGATCGAGAGACTTTCCACCTAGCAAAAGAGCAGGGGCTCTATTCTTGAAAAGAAACGTATACGAAAGTCTAGGGAAATGCTATAGTATACGTAACGTATACTGTAGCATTTCCCTAGATTTTCGTATAGAGCCCTCGAATAGAGCCCCAGGGTGCAAAAGTCTCCCGGTCGGGAACACCCGACACGTTTCTGAACGGGCCACCTATGTAACGATGAGATAAGCTGGAAACACAATAGACACAGGCAATAGGCATAGGCAACAGGGAATAACGAGCCGTCCAATCAGAGCTCTGGGATATAAAATCGAACTTATACCCCAAAGCTCTGATTGGACGGCTCGTTATTCCCTGTTGCCTGTGCCTATTGCCTGTTTATATTGTGTTTCCAGCTATACTTTCAATTGGTTTCTGAACGGCATTCGGGAGCTGGGTGCTCCCGAGTGTAGTATCTGAACGCAGCCCTATAATTCCACCATGGAGCCCTATATTTCCACCTCTGCTACACGGCACGCTTAATCGGGTTTAATAACTTCCGTAGTTATGAAATTGGCCAATCATAGCTTTTCCTCAGGAGAATGGAATGATTGTGATTGGCCAGTTTCATAACTACGGATGTTATTAAACTCGATTAAGGGTGCCGTGTAAATGTAGTCAATATCTATCACATGACTTATTTTGACGCTGAAAATGAACGTCGAGCGTCGCATGAAAAGGCACCTTTATAAACTAATGACAGCTGATGCATTAGTCC
>NW_017300102.1:224638-225934 GCF_001594075.2 Trachymyrmex cornetzi | reverse complement strand
ACGACGCTCTGCAACCAATCAGAAAACAGGATTCCGATGATACGAAGCAAAATCTATCGGAATCCTGTTTTCTGATTGGTTGCAGAGCTTCGTACGACGCAAATCGGATGCAGTGTGAATCCAGCATAACCATCACTCAAGCGGGACGGACGTGCGTCTTGCCTGTTTCAGGTATTGCATCACCTCGACCATATTTTTTTGAATAACGTTTCCGGCTTGGACTGTGAAGGCCTAAACACAATGCAAGGCAATAGCGATAGGGATAGACATAACGATATCGATAGACATAGCGAAAGGAACAGAGGAATCCAACATACAGGAATCCATATGTCAATGCACATAGGAACATGGAATAACGATAGCGATAGCGATAGCGATAAATTTCCGACGAGTTGGAATTCTGTGTCTATCGCCTTAGGGCCTGAGCACAATAGAGGAACAGGAATTAGATATTGAGATTTCAACCTATCAGAAACCGTGTATTCCGATGTAATCAGTTTCTGATAGGTTGAAATCTTAATATCTAATTCTTGTTCCTCTATTGTGCGCAGGCCCTTATAACCTGTTATAGCCTACCAATCAGCATTCAGATTTTACGTTCTGTTCTTCTTCTCCGCTATAACCTCTTTTCACGATCTGTCGACTCAATTATAGCGTTTTCGATTGGGCAAAAGTTAGTGCGCACCAGTGCGCACTCAGTTCACACCAACACTGGACGAGTTCCATGGGTTGCACTGAATAGTGCAAGTTCAAAAGAATACGCCAAGATTTTCAGTGCTAAAGCTGAAACTCATTTTTGTTCACTTTGAAGCAATGTTCAACAAAATGTTACAAAACCACAGTAAAAGATATTAAGAGTAGGGACAAGACCCCGTTTTCAATTCAACTGCGCAGATTTGCTTGTCCCTATGTATATCCTTAACTGTGATAAAACGTGCACTGAACTGGCACCGTCAAAATATCTCGTGCCACTTATAGCGTATTTCACTGATTGCACTGGTGCGCACTCAGTGCACATTAAGGCTGTTGTACACTATTCTAATCTAAATATAAAAATGAGATATTTCAATTGATAAAATGCCCAAAATTTATTTTATCAATAGCACAATAAAATGTATCGAATATTTCACGGTTAATTCCGTTTGTATATTTTTATTAAACGTATATCTTTACGTCGATTTTTGTATAACGGCGTTGAAGTGCACTGAGTGCGCACTAGTTCTGCCAATGAAACATGCTATTAGGGCCGAGTTTTTGCATTATAGTGCAAAAACTCGGCACGAGCTCCAAGAGACG
>NW_017300102.1:223600-224195 GCF_001594075.2 Trachymyrmex cornetzi | reverse complement strand
GCGAGCAATAATGAAAAATTCGGCGACGAACTTTTAATCGATCTTATACGAAGTCGTCCTTATCTGTATGATAAATATTTAAAAGATTATAGAAATACCAAATTGAAAGACAATGCATGGAAAGAAATTTAGTGATTGGTGACCCGTGTCCTGTAATGATTTAACATTTTTAGGTTACGTCTACTGAAGCAGAAGAGCATACTACAGTATGTACGCGATCTGATTGGTTGGCCTTTATTTCTTTCACCGCATTGTGCAACGGGAGACGATAGTTTATGTATCTCTTATTTCTATATTATTCCTATCGCTATACTATCGCTATTGCCTGGCATTGTGTTTAGGCCTTAATGATTTAACATTTGTAGGTTACGTCTACTGAAGCAGAAGAGCATACTACAGTATGTACGCGATCTGATTGGTTGGTCTTTATTTCTTTCGCCGCATTGTGCAACGAGAGGCGATAGTTTATGTATCTCTTATTTCTATATTATTCCTATCGCTATACTATCGCTATTGCCTGACATTGTGTTTAGGCCTTGATTTGCATTACATCATAAAGCTGGAAACACAATAGACACAGGCAATAGGCACAGGC
>NW_017300102.1:203992-223512 GCF_001594075.2 Trachymyrmex cornetzi | reverse complement strand
CCTATTGCCTGTGGGTGCTTTCCAGCAAGGACACAATCAAACACAGTGTAACACAAGTGAATCGTTTCATCCTTGTTTAACATAAGCAAACAACAAGGACGTATGATTCACTGTGTTACACTGTGTCTGACTGTGTCCCTTGCTGGAAAGCACCCTATGTCTATTGTGTTTCCAGCTTTATTTTGAGAAGACTGGCCAAGCTTACCTCATTGACGAGAACCCAGGCCAATTATATATAGAAGAAGACATATAGCGTTTTCGGCCCGACCGGGTTTGCACCAACCTGGGTTGGATTAATGACGTTTTGCGCTCTCCTATTGGTAGAGCGTGTGACATCAACCAATAGAAAAGATTAATCCAACCCAGGTTGGTGCAAACCCGATCGGGCCGAAAACGCTATCAGATTGAGCCTAACAGACTCCGACAGATTTCAAGAGCAGAAAAATCTTCAAATCATCGTATAAGAGTGCGGCGTACATAAAGAACTTTAATAATTATTACTAATTTCGACAAGTATTTAAGGTAATAAGATAAATTGGTAATTATTCAGAATACCTCCCTCACCTCCGATTTCGATAAAATTAGGCTCATTTGACGCGTTTTTGCATGAAACCAAAGAATCTGGCAGAAAAAAGTGTCGCTCTGCCTCGCGAACCGAGATATTTAGCGTTAAAGTTGACGACTATGGAGGTTAGGAAATCTGTCATACCGACTATGGCCGTGGTCCGAATCATGCTGACAACGCTCATGAGCATTGTTTGTCTTCGTTTAACATTTGACAAACAACAAGGATGAAATGATTTTTAAGCATTGTGAGCGTGTATCGGACCGCGGCCTATGTGTAATAAATTAAACGTATGTAGTAGTGCTTAGACAGTGTCCGCTTGGAATATTTCTAACCCATGTAGACAGTGGGGTGTGAGAACGCGATCTTTCTACTGTCTAGTTAAAAAAACTGTTTTCGCACACCCCACTGTCTTCATGGGTTAGAAATATTCCAAGCGGACACTGTCTAAGGTCTAAGCACTACTACATACGTTTAATTTATTACACATAGGCCGCGGTCCGATACACGCTCACAATGCTTAAAAATCATTTCATCCTTGTTGTTTGTCAAATGTTAAACGAAGACAAACAATGCTCATGAGCGTTGTCAGCATGATTCGGACCACGGCCATAGTCGGTATGACAGATTTCCTAACCTCCATAGTCGTCAACTTTAACGCTAAATATCTCGGTTCGCGAGGCAGAGCGACACTTTTTTCTGCCAGATTCTTTGGTTTCATGCAAAAACGCGTCGAATGAGCCTAATTTTATCGAAATCGGAGGTGAGGGAGGTATTCTGAATAATTACCTTAATATTCTAAATATTTTGTAATTATATACTGTTCATTACATAGTTAATTGGGTAATTATTTAGAGTAACCTCTTCCTCCCTCACCTCAAATCTTTATAAAAATACACTCATTCGACGTGTTTTAATTCAAACCGAAAGAGTCTAGCAAAAAAAACGTGGTGGTCGGCCACGTGATTCAAGTTATTAATCATTAAAGTTGGAGACTTTAGAGATTATTCTAAATAATTACCGTTAATTCTTTATATATATACAAGTGAGTACAAAAAGTATTTGTACAGAGAAAATATTTTCTTAAAAAACTTTATTTTTAAAAAGTAAATATTATCCAGCGAGAAATGAGTCATCAAATTGATGTTGAATCAATATACATTCAATAATTTTAACACCAGTTTGACGTAGATTCGACATTTAATTATCGATTATTTCTTGTTGAATAATTAACAATTTATTCATAAAGAATAAAATAGAACTGTATGTTTCTTAAAATTATGTATACCAAAATGATATGTATTAATTATACAAAATATATCATCCGAAAAATAAGCAAAAATTAAGAATTATATTGTTTGAATGCTCAAAAAGTATTTGTACAGATGAGAAATTTAGCTTCTAAAATCAGGAATACATGCTAAGCTCGTTTGTTTATATTAGAACAGAATGCATTCATTGTATAAAATTGCTAATTAATGTTTATTTTGTACAAATAAGGTTTTTTTTATAACAAATTTCCTTGTACGAATACTTTTTGCTCTCATTATACATATATAATTTTGATATCTCCTATCTAGACAACTATTAAGTCTAACAAGTAGAAAAAAAATATGTTACTTATTGTTCTAATATAATAAATTTTTGGTTTACAATAAAAGTGAAATAATGTGAAACTTAAAATTTACAGATTTAAAAATGGAAGATATCAAAAATAATTCTGATACTATAGAAACGACAAATAATATTTCGGATACTGCATCTACAATGCAAGACGTATCTACAGACGAAAGGAAGATACCATGTATCATTGTACTTGGGATGGCTGGTGTTGGAAAAACATCATTTGTCTCTAGACTTGTTTCTAAATTGTATAATAAAGGAAAGCCATATGTCGTTAATTTAGATCCTGCATGTAAAGAAGTTTCATATCCTGCTAATATAGGTACAAATAAGCTCACATTTAATATGACTGAGGGCCGGGGAGAGAATAAATTAATATTATTCAGGCCCGGTTGTTCCACCTTTTGGTAAATTTTACCTGTGAGGTAAATCTGGTAATCCGCGTATGTGATTGGGTAATTTTGCTACTTATCCAATGGGTAAAATTTATCAAAAGGTTGAACAACCGGGCCTGAATAATATTAATTTATTCTCTCCTCAGTTCTATTGCCCATAACCAAGCGTGATGACTTCTCTCATATAACTGTGGTGCACACGCTAGTTGTACACAGTCATAAGAGACCTACAATTTAACGTTGATTTCGAACGGCAATTTTTGTTTAGAGAAGTACTTGGCAAGGATACTCTCGGTGGTTTGCCATTGCCTGCCAAGAGAAGCTACGAGTGTATATAGTATACTATATTAAGAGGCCAATTCTGTAACTCTTAACGACAGTCGTTGATGTCATTGCACAGATATTATGTAGAGTAAAAAAGTTGCGCAATGACATCAATAATGTCGTTAAGAGTTACAGAATCGGCCCCTAAATATAAATTTATATATAATTTTGATTAACATCATTATCGTTATTATTATTATTATTATTGCATTATCATTTGCTTTAAACAGAGCTATGTTCTTTTTCAGATGTAAGGGACACTGTAAATTACAAAGAAGTGATGAAACAATATAACTTGGGCCCAAATGGTGGTATAGTGACAAGTTTAAATCTTTTTACCACAAAGTTTCATCAGGTTATTGAACTTATTAACAAAGCTAATAAAGAGTACAATTATGTGATTTTTGACACACCAGGACAAATTGAGGTGTTTACATGGTCAGCTAGTGGCTCGATTATAACAGAAGCATTAGCATCTGAATTTCCAACTATTATCGTATATGTGGTAGACACTGTGAGAAGCATTAATCCTATTACGTTCATGTCCAATATGTTATACGCTTGTTCTATACTTTATAAAACTAAGTTACCTTTTATTGTAGTTATGAATAAGGTAATTAGATCTTTTCCTAACTATTTAATGCAAGTATGTTTCAACAATTTAGATACAATCATTTCAATAATGCATCACTAATATGTTTTAGATTGATATTGTTGAACATAGTTATGCAATTGACTGGATGCATGATTTTGAAGCCTTCCAAGAAGCACTCGACAAGGAAAGTGGTTACATTAACAATCTTACACGGAGCATGGCACTTGCACTAGATGAGTTTTATAGTCATTTGCAATGTTGTGGCGTTTCTGCGAAAACGGGTGCCGGAATTGATGAATTTCTGGAGCTTGTTGAAGCTGCCATAAAGGAATATGAAACGTAAGAACTATTATTTTAAAAATATGCAAATTGCTACATAGTAATGGTGCAGCATATAATTATTTATGTGTACACACACACACACACACACACACACACACACACACACACACACACACACACACATTATATAATATATATATCTTATGAGTTCCCAAAACAGATTGTTATTTCCTTCACTCTCCATTACAAACTTCTATGTAGAAAAATCTATGCTTATAACATTTAATTTCCCAATAATCCTCTTATAAAAACTAAGGCATACATAAGGTTTGTTTGCATTGCATGTTTCAACATGGTACAACATGCTTCTACTACAGCACCTACTTGCACCAACGCGCTTGTTAGAGTGAGTAGAATGTATAGTAAGAGCATGTTGGAGCATGCGATGCGAACACACACACACACACACAAATCTTATATATGCCTCAGTTTTAATAAGATTATTACTGAAAAATTAAATGTTATGAACAAACCTATAGGATGACAGATTCGAACTTAGGAATCATCAATAACGTGCAAAGATTGCTCTTATATGGAGCAATGTGTCAGTCTACATAAATTATACTTATTATTTGTGATATTTATATTGTTTTATTTTTAAAGGAGTTACAAAAAAGATTGGGAAAAATTTAAGATGGAGAGAGAAGCTCAACGAAAAAAGGCAAAAAAGGAACAATTAGAAAAAGCTAGTAAAAAGGCAATGGGAGAAGTTGTGTCTTTTGTAACAACGGTTAATAGTGGTCGCGACACTCCGGAAATCTATTTGAGACACGCATGCAATGAATCAAGCGAAGACGAAGACGGAACAGAAAACAATTTCGAGGAAAATGAAGATGAAAAGGAGAAAAATGAAGAGTCGTTTAGAAATTTCTTAGAGAGACATAGAATAGAACAAGCTAAACGCAAGAATAATCAGGAATTCGAACCTAATACAAGTAAAAATTGATAATCACAATGTATTTTTATAATTTCTTCGTAAATAAATTATTTAACAAAAAAATATTGTTTTAATTTCCGTAAAACGTTTTAATTAAAAAAAATTGCTTACCTCATTTCTTATTGTAAAACAAATAATATCTTTGAATTAAACTTTAATTTCTAACACTGATAGACTAGATGTATATTGAGGTAGATTCTACTATAACAATTATAATGTGGAAAATTTTATTCCTTGTAGATTGTCGACGCCCATGTTTATAGGTGTAAAAATAAAATTATATGATTTAAATTCAAGTTCTAGCATTTATGTATGTTTTATATTTTTTAATTTTCAATAAATTCGACTATCTTCTCGAATTTTTTTGTTTTTAACTTTACATTTTTCAACTTTTTAGTAATGTTAAATTAATGCTATTTTTATATTCAATTTTGATTTAAATGCTATTATTCTAATAATCTAATTGCATTTGAAGTCTATTAATTTAAGAGTAATTGAAAATTTAAGTTGTGTGGACAATTATTATATTTTCTTTTTAGCTGTTAGAATAACTTGCTAAAACTAGAACAATCTATATTAAACTAGTAATTTACTTTAAATCTTTCAAATACATATATTTTTTATACTTATTATTTCGCCATAAAACAAATGCTAATTGTTACAATTATGGCATATTAAAATACATTTATAATTCTAAGCAGGATTGTAAGGCTCGTAACATATTCTTGTAAGACTTGTAAGAATTTTTACATGTTTATATATCTTTATACAATATTTTTACAGACAGTTTCTTACTAGCCATAAAATTTACAAGAAATCGTAGATATTTACGAATAATCGTATGTCTTACGATACATATGCATAAAATTATAATACTAATCATAAGTTCTTACAAGTTTTACGAGTCTTACGATTCTGCTTAGAATTGACCCATTAACTTGTGAGTATATGTACAGGGTGTAATCTTGAAATTCGCAAATCAAAATATTACAGCAAAAAAATTTTCGAAATATAAGTGCGAAATATTAACACCTTCAGTGTTTAAACATAATTAAACGTAATCCGTCTAAACTTAATTTATAATTGGCCATATTTAAATCCTTATTATTTCACAAACTCTATTGCTTAAAAAAAATAAAAAATTACAAATAACTTTTTTACTCAATTTTTTGAAAACTCTTAATGTAGGACTTTAATTCGCTATTTCGGAACAACCTATACATATAAGTTTTATATTAGATATATGTATATATATTATATTGTTGCGTCCGCTTCGCACGATCGGCGGCGGCGTAACAATATATTACAAATGTATCTCAGATTTGTGATTAATCATATTAAATAATTATATTAAATTAAACATAGTATCATAATAACTTTATATTATAATGTAAATATTGGTTAAGAGAAAATTAAAATCAGCAGTTCTGCATTGATTTCAATGAATATTTTGAATATTAAAGTGCAAATCACGTTTATCTATCAAAGCAATGCACTGAGGTGGCGTGATTATTTTGCGTTCAAACGATGTATTGATCTTTGTAGGAAGAAACTGGTATGCAGAATATTTTATATTTCGTTCTATGGTAGGTTTCTGATTTGAAACATTGTTGAATTCAATCTCATAAAGAACAGGAACTGAAACATATAATTATTAATATTTTAGATATTTAAAATATATTTAATATTTGGAGACATACAAATATCGTTAAAATAATGTCAACAATATTTATATTAATTTTATATTTACATTTAATATTTATATTTCTATTAACTTTTTGAAGAAATTTTATTTCAAGGAAGAATTTGACAATAATTAATAATTGTTAAATATATCATATATATATATAAATTTTGATATATATATGTATATATATCAAAATAATATATAAAAAAAAAATAAATTTATTTTATAGAGCTCTCTCAATATTAGAAAATAAGAATTTAGATAGTAATATACACAAACGATGACCGTGTTATTAGCTCTCATTTGCCCGATTTTATTTTAAAAATTCAAATAATATCCAGATTTTATTCTAATATAATTTTCTTATTGATTAAAATTAGTTTTCTATAGAATAAAACAAATAATCGAAGTTTTCATTTATTTTTATGTACACATTGAGATTTCTGTTATTCTTAATTTTATTGATAAAATTAAAAATAACAGAAATCTTAATATGTGTACTTTTGCTATTTTTATTGTTATGGTAATTTAAACATTAATATTAGGGTAACTATCCCTATTAATGTGCCTTTTAGCCAACTTGCTTATTACTGAATTAATTATTAAATATTGTAGCTTTAATTTTATCTGCTTGCAATCAATATCGGTTTTTCAACTATTTCTTTTTCTTATAATACTTCTTTAATCTAAAAAATGTTAATACTTTATAATGTTTTTGATAAAAATAAAAAACATGTTTAGTGAGTCCTCCAAGCAGCGATGGCCCTATTAATGTGCCTCCAATTTGTGTGCCTATCCACATTTGACTCATTTTAACATATAGTTACTAAAATAGGTAATAAATTTAAGTTAATTGTTTAAGTTAATATTACATAAATCATTATTTCAATTATATATTTATTTCAATGTACACTCATAACACAACGTTCTCAGCTCCAATACAGGGCACATTAATAGGGACAAGCTTAAAATCTTGCAGTACGTATTACTGGATTCACATAAATTCCTCATATCTTTTGAAAAATATTTAAAATACTTTAATATTCAAAAAATAAAATATTATCTTCAATATCGTATGCATTAATAATTTAATTTAACAAGAAAAAAATATTTTTTCTTATTTATTCGTGCTAGTTTTCTTTATGACTTATCGAAATACAAAAGCACACTAATAGGGACAGGCACAGTAATTGCGACAGTTACCCTAGCAATGAAAGATAGAAATTATATAGTGTAAACCCGAAAAAAAAATTATTTATTCTCGAAAGTCCTTTATATCGATCACAAAAATAAAATTAATTTTTTTGAACAATTTAGACTCCTATTTTGTAACTCTCTTATCGACAATTATAATGTCATTGCACAACTTTTTTACCATATATAAAACCTTTGCAATAATAATGTAAAACGTTACTGTTATTAAGAGTAGGGCTTTAATATGATTTGATATAAGTAATCAAATTCAATTTTTATTGTACCTGTATCTTCTTGAGTGTTTCTTATTTGTTTTGGAGTATTATCTTTTGTTATAATTAATTTTTTTCCTTGATTGTGTTCCCGTCGATATTCTTGGGTAATTTGCTCCAAAGTTTCAGTTAGCGCCAACTTGCGAATTATAATAATTATAGTACCACACATATGCGTATGAATTATATTATCTACCAAGAAGTCAAAATATTTTTGAAAAAATCAAATAATAAATTAATATTAAATATTATATATATTAAGCAATATAGATCTATATCTGTTAACAAATATTATATTATACATTAAGCAATATAGATCTATATCTGTTAATAAATATTAATAATCAAATTTTCCGTTCTTCATTAGTTTACAATGTAAATCAAACTCAGAAGAAGTTGTATAAGCTTTCTTTTTTTTACACTATACAACGAATGAAAATATCATAACTCGCGTTTGACAAATGTACCTGACACAGTTTTAAGCGAGATACGTGATTTGTTTCCGATCGCGGACTCTCTTCCTCATTTTTCGCGGTTTCATGTTGCGAGCACCGGGTTTTCCTACCGGTTTTCCGGCACACCTTGGATAACATGTCGATGCGGTCGGCTCGGAAGTTGTCGTGCAGGAACTCGTGCACGTGTGGGTTGCAAGAGTTGCAGGCTGGGTCGCGGCCGTGGTAAGTGACTTTGCGGAAACCATAGAGATTCAGTTGCCTGATGAAGCTAGTGATATTGCTCGTCTTGAAGATGGGCCGGCGCGTATCCAAGTATTCCGTCTGGAATCTTTTATAATCGAGCAGTATGGTGTCACCGTTCGCACCCCAACGGATTGCTCCAGTCTCGCACTCGTTCACTATCCGCCAGAGCTTTTGCGGAAATCGCATTGACTGCAGCACGCAATCCTCGTACATCCTTGTAGTTGTCACTGAGTATGGTTGATCGAACGAATGGCCGCGCGTGAATCGAAAACAACGCGTTTCGAACGTTTCTCGTTCCGTCCGTGCCTTGTCTTGTTCTTCCTCCGAGACCATCTTCGAAACAAATGACTGTCGTATCACGGCAACAACAATCAAGGCAATCCATGCAAAATTGGCACATCGCTGATCAAAAACTGATCTGTTTTATATCCAGATCGTGATTCTGATTCGAATATCAAGCTACGGTCCCCATTCTTGAAAAGTATCGCATACAAAAAACTAGGGAAATGCTATAGTATGTATATGTAACGCATACTATAGTATTTCCTTAGTTTTTCGTATGCGATATTTTTCGAGAATAGAGGTACTGTGGTCCCAAAAAATCTTTTTCCATGTTTCCTCGTCGTTCTTTTCTATTCACTTCAACTCAAAGAGATTAATTTATTCTACGTTCACTGCAGTTAGCTCTTGTTAATAATTGATTGTATATATATATATATACATTTACATATTATACACACATACATACACACATATCCATATAATAGATATAATCGCGCGACTATTTTCACATTAATAATGAAGCAAATTTGAATATATGTATCGCACTCCTTCAGAAAAGTGACAACTAAAAAATATGAAATTCAGAAGAGAGGAAAAGAAAATTTTAAAACGTATTTTAAAATTAATTATTTATTACAAAATTAAATATAAGTTAATTTAAAGCTCATCACAAATTGCTAATTATTTTAAATTTGTTAGAAATATAATGTAGATATTAATTTTGTTATGGTATTCAGAAATTATTTCTATTTTGGTTTGTCATTTTTCCCTGTTGTGTTTTTTTAAAATGTGTTTTTTTTTGTGTATTTTTTTCAATTTGTATCACTTCTTGATTGAAAGCTAACGTATTTAAAACATAATCAGTACCATAAACATATATAGCTTAGGGAGGCGGGAAGATGTAGCCCTCTCCTAAATCTTAAAAAACAAAAATAAAATTAAAAACTTAAACGGACTATGCTTAATGAGTATTTACAAGAAAAAAATTAGTTTTAGAAAAGAAGAAAGAATTGGAGATGAAAGTTGTAGAAAGATATTCTGAGAATCTAAGACAACTAATGTTATAAATTTAAGTTTTTTAGTTTGAAGAATCAGTTTACAATGTGTTAAGGGAAAAATATATATTTTAACTCATAAAATAGCTTATATATTTATTATATTTATATTATCCTTAATAATATCTATCTTAGGTTTATAACATATCCTAAAATCTATAAGGTATTTACTAAGAGGATTATAATAGGGATTATAATACGGGACCTATCCTATCCTAGGTCTATCCTAGGTTTATTAATAATACCTTATTTATATAGTAAATTAGTGAACTAAACATGTGATTTTGCGATTTACCTATCAGTAATTAATTAAAAATAATATAAAACAAAACTAGTCCAATATTCTATAATATTGGATTATCTTACGCCTCTCTCCGGGTTAAAAAATCTCAATTCTCATTTGATCCCCCTTCTAAATAAAATCCTGGCTACGTCCATGATCCGCATATAATACAGAATTTGAGTCGATGTATGTCACTTTCCTTGCGAGGATGCAATATATACCATTCCAAGATATAAATTGACGTTATTTGTCATCATTTTGACGTCAAAGATGTCATTTTGATATCAAAATAATGACAAATAACGTCAATTTGCTTGCTGGGATATATTGAAAAAATATTTAACGCGTTGTGTATAAAGTGTTCTTTGCTAATTGAATATATCTATTGTGACGTGATGTTTATACCGTCCGTCACAAGGGTCGTTTGACCTGACCAGCATTCTTGTCCTGTGTCTACCTGTCGCGGAGGCATTCTTGTCCTGTGTCTTCCCGTCGCGGAGGGCGGGCGTGCCAGAGCTTATCACGACTTTTCGGGCGACTTTTGCGATTGCGTTTTGCCAACTATTATTTCTTTTTGTTAAGCGTTTCTTTAGAATTTTGTATAGTCAGCGGCTACAAACCTGTTACGATGAAGCTGCGTCTCACCATCCCCAGCGGACGTCGAGAGAGAAGACCGGGGACACATCCGCGGAGAGGTGAGACCACCGCCGGAAGGGAGGACGCGCAGGTGAAACCGCTTTACTTTTAACGTAAAATTCTGTTGCGAGCGTGATCCTCTTGCCGGATTCTTTGTAGAAAAATTGCTCCAAAGGAGAAAGAGACATGCGGCATGAAGGGGAGGCGCCACCCCTTGCCTCCCACCGCGCATAGGAACCCGGCTGTCGGTGCCGCGAGGAGGACCCTGCAGGACGACGACTCCCCGCCACGGAAAAGGGAACTGTACGGCGGAGGATTGTTACTGCCCTTGCATCCGGAAGGCCCTTGGGTTCGGATGAAACAGAGGAAGGCCCTGCGAGCAGCCACCATAGATGCCCGCCATCAGTCACATCCCGCGTGCCGAATTCAGGGCGCGCGACGCGACAGCGATTCGCAAGGGCGCACGAGATCCGCGAGAGGGCTCGCAACCAATCAAGAACGATAAGGCTCATAATCATGTGGGTCTGCGATACCTGTGCGCAAAGACATAGAGAATGGACTGCGCGATCCGTGTGTCAAAATGGTCGATAGGGAAGAGAGAGAGGGACCGTGGCAGACAGCCATTTCTATCTCTTTCCATTCAATGGTATAATGGGAGAGAGAATGAGAGGGAGTTGGCCGTCTCCCACGCTCCCTCTCTCTCATTATTGTCGACCACATTTGATACATTACATAGGCCGGTATTCATAGTCGGATCTTATATTTAAGACCGTCTTAAGTACAGTCTTAAGATGTCATGAACCAATCAGAAGGCCGCATTAGCGACTTAAGACATTACTTAAGACGGTCTTAAAATAAGAACCGACTACGAATACCGGCCTTAGATACGGATCGCGCAGTTCATTCTCTATGTCTTTGTCTCCCGGAAGGACCCTGGCACTTGTGCTGTGGCGAGCGATTAGAAAAGACGTACGCGAGGACACAGGATTGCCGTGGAATACCGCCATTAAAGCAGAGAGAGAGAGAGAGAGAGAGAGAGAGAGAGAGAGAGAGAGAGAGAGAGAGAGAGAGAGCCGCAAAGGGAGGATCCTGTGGTGAGACGAGTGCAGCGTATGGTAAAGCCGCCGATTTCCCGACCGGGAGGAATCGCACGAATCCGCGAAAGATTAATTTCGAAAGTATTAGTTTCGTTGAGATTGTTGCGAGGGGCTGCATAGCAGGCGCGCAGCGCGTGCCATCCCGCCCGATACCGTTCGAACCACGTGGACTTCAAGTGAGTTTTCTACACGCCCGCCACGGCCACAGTCAGGTCATTTCGTTCGTATTGTTGAATAGTGTTTCATATCGCGCTTGAGTGCGCAAAATTGCGCTAGATTTCGGATAGTATTCTTGCGTTTTTGTATGGTATTGTTCATCGTGCTGTTGTATTGCGTTGTATTGTTCCGAGAGTGTGAGATTCCAGATAATATTCGTGTACGCGCTGTAATTCCGTCCTTCTCGGATGGGACAGATATCTTCTTCATCATAGGTCGAGCTCGAAGTTGGAATTGTGCACGCGTTAGACACGGCCAAGCGCTCTGCGATTCCCGCGGCCCGGTTATTTTCCATCGTTACATCTACGATTCGTCGAGTAATTGAAAAGTTTAGAGCTCCGTCGAGATAAGAATTCTCGCATTTAATACCGCGAGTCGAGAACGCCGCTTACGAGGGCAATTCCGCCCCTCCCCCCTCCTTAACGCCTTCCTGACTGCATGAGCGACTAGTTAACATCTACCGTGTACGGCACCGTGTAAAGGAGTGACCGAATATATTTGTTATCTATTTCTATTACAAAATTTGCCTATTTCATTGTGTATCGCCCTATTCGTTTTCCAAGGCATCCTCCGTTCCTGGTCACGAACCACCCCCTCTACCAATCTCGTGCCGAACAGTCGGCCGAACAGTTGGCCAAACAGTCGGTTTATTCGGATCGTCTGGCGTTCGTATTCGTGATCTTGTCGAGATTTTTGTGATTCAAGGAAATTCTGCGAGTTAATTTCGCGAAAGAGTGTCACGCTCTCTCGTGCCTGGCGCTCAAAAATTCGGTGTTGAGAGTACGGATAATCGGAGATTGTAAAATTAACTGATATTACTGATTCTGAGTGGAGAGTGAAGACTCGAGAAATTCTAAAGAATTACGATCTCGAATGTGCGACGAAGATTTTACATTACGCTCGTGAGTACGGCACTATATAATTTCTTCGCGTTTGCTGTAAATTCTTTTATGAATTGTGAGTTGAACGAAGAAGGAAAAGAAGAATGAAATTAATTGTGTGGGGGGCAATAAGTTTTTTTTAATAAAAATTGATTACAATATTATTATTTTATTTTACACGTATTTAGTTATACTTTGGAAATAATATTATAAACTACACCAAGAATATATTTTTTTTATTTACATTTCTTAACTTAATAACATTATAAATTTCATAAAGATAAATATATGAAATGACAATATTAAAAATTTTGTAAATATTATGCTCTAATAAATGTAATATGATTTATAGAAATTGATTCCATCTGTTTCATCTTAACGGCGGTTATTTATTACTTTATTCTGCTTATATTTCTAATGTTACATATCTAATATTATTATCTTTATTATCTTTAATACGTTTCTACTACACTAAAAAACGTTAATAAAAGAGTTCTAATATAAAAATGGTATTAATACTCGTAGACGTGCATTCGAAAGCTTTGATATTTCAAACTTTCCTTCATTCCTTATATAACACATAGTTTACATTTTTTTATATTTATGGTAATCAAGAGACACGGTAGTGTCTCGCGCCAAGTGAGCGCGCAGCGCGAGACCGCCTCGTGTCTTTACGCGAGTCAGCGAGATGCGAGCATCCGAAATTATTGATTTTTAATTATTACGAAAATCCGTAATGTAATTATTCATTTGGATGATAGATTGAAGCTTTATTTATCAATTGATTAATATTTATAAATTGATTAAGATTGTTTGATTAAAAACAGAATGTAAAATTAATTTTACATCCTAATTTAATATTTTGATTGAATTGTGATATAATATTATAAATACTAAATAGATATTGATCTAAACTTTTATTGTAAAAATTGTTATCTGACAAGAGTTATCTCATATTAAATTACATCAAGTACGTAACATTTTTTTATCAATTCGAGATCAATTTTTTCTTAATAAAAATTCCGAAAATATTAAATAAAATAATTGACTAAAAACTTAATAGAAAGAATTTTAATTACAAAATATTTAATTACATAATATTTAATTACAAAAATATATAATATTACAATATATATTGAAACTTGAGAAGCTGCAGAAACCGATTGCAAACTTGTCGAAGCATCTGCCATAAAATTTGATGCATCTATATATACCTATAGATGCCTGACAACTTTTTATCTACTAAGCTGCTATTTCGTTAGATAATAATGACAAGATATATTCGTGCTTTATACTGTTCAGTTGTCACTTCAATAATATAATAAGCTGTGCACTTCACAAACGGTATATTATTAACTTTAGGCCTTTATTAGTAGACTGCGGAACTTTATGCAAAATACTTAACTGAATATTAACTATCGGACAGTTTTAGCAGTCAATCGTTGTTCGTTAAAGAGTTATTAAAAGGTGAATTAAAAAGATTGAGATTGCTATCTGTAAATTTACAAAATTACAAAATATGCATTTAATGCAAAACATTCAGTTAAGTATTTTGCATAAACTTCCGCAGTCTATTTATTAGTTTGTAACTCTTAACTATAGTGTCGATGTCGTTATATTGTATACTTTTTACCATGTTTAAAATTTGCGCAACGACAGTGTAACGACATCAACACTGTCATGTGTCAATGTTAAAGGCCGCAGCACACACTCTTGCATAACGCATAATGCATAGTGCATAAAGGAATCAACCAATCAAAATTCTTCTTTTTCATGGAACAAGAGGAAAGGAAAGACTCTGATTAGTTGATTCGCTTATGCACTATGCGTTATGCAAAAGTGTGTGCTGCGGCCTTAAGAGTTTCAGAGACCTTAGTTTTCGTTACTTTGTAGGGATTCTATAGGCTTCATATTTCTTATCGGTTTATTTTTCACGCACATCAAATTTGTATCACGCTTTACTCGCACGAAATAATTTTGAAAGTTGAAGTTTCAATATTTCTTTTACTGTCACAAATATATCAATCGGACACAGCTGGAAGGGCCTGCAGATACTCGCGAGGGATCGCAGGAGCCGGAAGCAAATAGCCATCCGGATCCAAAACGGCCGGGGTCCGTAGCAGCACTGGACCTTGCGGCGGTCTGGGCAGCGTTCCTTGCCGGGTCAATTCGTTTTGTGCTTTTTCCAGCTTCTCCAGAATATCGGGAAACTTGATTCGTTCCCGCGGTTCGATCTTCCAACAATCGTGCATTATTTGGCAAACGATGGACGGACACTCGTCTGGTGGAATAAGCATCGTCCCTTGAAGTATGAGTTTTACGACCTGGAACAATCGTTGAGGAATACGTACGATCTCCATTTAATAGAACTGATAAACTGAAAAAGAAATTTTAGAGTATTCTTTACATAGTCTAACCTCTTCGTTACTGAATCCGTAGTACGGCTGCTTTCCAAATGAGTAAACTTCCCAAAGAACTACACCAAAACTCCATACATCGGTCTCTAACGTGAACCTGCCATATACTACACTTTCCGGCGACATCCAACGTACTGGCAGCAAACGTGATCCTCCAATCTGAAAAGGATGTTAATTATAATGTTTATATAATTTAGTAGTAGTAATGGGGAGATGAGTGGAACCATATCAGTCCCTATATATCTGAATCAAGTCAAAGAGTCATCTAAATCTAAATTAGCATATATAGTTCCTTTGTGACTCTTGCTAAGTTAGTATGGATTATAAAATGTTCCGTACATACGGAATGTGAGATTTGAATTCGTGACCTGTCGGTTACGTCGCTCTCATATATTTCTCTTTATTATATAATTATATAATTAAAATTTATAATAATTTTCCGTTAATAACATCCGTGTCAAAGAAATGGAGAAGACATAAAACTATGTAGAAAATTTCAAAATTTTCTGAAGAGTCCTTGCCCAGCTAATATGCATGTGCAAGAGACATCATAAAAACATTATAAAAACATAATAAAGACATCTTTAAGACATTATACATATTTAAAAGATATCTAAAAGACATTAAAAATAAAGACGTCTTCTAGCGCACGCACGCACGCACGCACACACACATACACACCAGTGCGTGTTGTCGAGATATATTATTGTTACAAATTTATTTTTAACAATGCTAAGATTTTATTTCGCCAGGAAATTAAATACTAAGTATAAGCATATTCGGGCCTATGACAGTCAAAGCTAAATCTCTTTTGCCTAAATAATTCCCAGTGAATTATCTATATCCTGTATATGTACATGCATATGTATATATCATATTTTTGTAGTTATTCAAACTGCGCGCCGAAATTTTTTCGAACTTTATTTAACGCAATTAAACTACTGCAATAATATCACAAGTTAAATTAAATTGACAATGTGCTGAAAACCTTAAATAAACTTATTTTTAACCCTCCGTGAACCAAGTGGAGTGTGACATACTCCAGCAAGATGAATTTCTATAACTTTTTAAAAAGTACCGCGCGTATGTTACCAGTTTCGAGCAACTAGAGAGTGCGTTGTTACCAATCATACTAAATTATAGTATATTTATGATGAAGTACAGCATGGGGCATGAGATATATGTATATTCAGATATAATTTATATTGATTTTCCACCTAGTTCATAGAGAGTTAAAAATTTTACCTTGTAATAGTCGCAAGTGTAAATATCTCGTGACATGCCGAAATCAGCGATTTTCACTATTAAGCCTGAGCCCACCAGACAGTTTCGACACGCTAAATCACGATGCACGAATCTTTGCGCCGACAGGTACGTCATGCCGGTCGCAATTTGAATCGATATCCAGTGTAGCGAGTCCTATAAACAATGACACGTCATCGTCAAATTATTTCTACCGCGATAAAAAATTTCACTAGAATTGCATTGCAATAATATATCACGTAATGATGAATTTCAGATAGAAAAAAAAACATTGAAATATCACACTCCAATTCGCGTGCACAGTGAATCATAATTCAAGATATGATAAGAATTGCTCTGACAACTTGCGATTAAAGGCGGAGCTTCCACATAAATTCACTAACGTCATTGCACAATTTCCTCAACTAATTATCATTATAATTCTTCAATTAATTACAAAGGTATTGTGACACTATACCTTCGTTAATGGCTGTAATTCAGGTTTCGACGATCTTAATTGTGAGGAATTTGTCCGTAGTACTTCGGCGAGGTCACCATACGGCATATATTCGAATACCATCCACGGATTATTTGTCGCATCTCGAAGTACCATGCCCTTTAAGGACAAAATGTTCGTATGGCCGAACGTAGACATGATGTCTACTTCGCGCATAAAGTCCTGCTCGGTTTCGGGCGTGGCAGTATCTTTTAGAACTTTTATAGCCACAATCTCCTTCGTGTCTCCATTGTGCCACTCGCCTGTGAAATTTTTATATTATGAAAGATCTAGCACTATCTAGCGATAACTCTATATGAAGCCAGTCCTATGAAAAACTAGTATATTAAAAAATAATAAAAGAAATTTATTTTTCGACATTATAACTCCCTAATCTCATTAAATTGATTAGAAGAATTGACTTAAAGAATTGATAAATTTTTTTATTTTATTTTGTTTCCACTTACATTGTATACTCAAAATTTTACCTTTGTAAACTTTTCCAAAGCACCCTTCGCCGATGTCGTGAAGAAATATAAGACTTTCACGTTGTATTATCGGAACCCCCGGAGGCGTGCAGGTAAAATATTGAGGATTAGACGTGTACTTATGCGCTAATAATAAGTCTTTCTTCAGATTTATTGGAGTTCCCTGATAAAATATGACGAGCAAAATAATTATTAAGAATAATTAAAAATTTGCAGATATTAAAAATATCCGTGGGATGCACAATTAATGAAAGAATGTAAATATTGAAACAGTGGAAAAATGTCTTTGAAATAAATTTACTGTGTGTGTTGAAATATAGATTATAAATTATTTATAAAAAGGAAATTTTAGATCCAGATTAGAAGAACACATAAAAAACATAGTGGAAATGTGTGAATATATATCATTGTTTATGCATCTTAGGATGGCATTGTTTCAAGAAAAGTTATGTACTTACATCTAAAGAACTTCTTTGCGATTTGATGTTGTAACTCCGTCTTCTTACGCCATATACAATGCTTAATAAGAGCACAATTACCGCGACGAAAGCTACAACTACTCCTATGATTTCAGGTACTTTGTATTTCAATCCCACTACCTGTCACATTGATTTTGAATAATTTATTATACTAGTAAACAGACAGTAGCGTTTATTGCAGATATTTAAATATATATAAAACTTCAATTTTAGTGGATATAATGTACCTGTTTAGCTTCCGGAAGTACATTCGTGCTATTTGTGCTGTTGTTGCCGCTTGGAGGTATTATGTTATATATAGGACGAGGCGTTAAAGGAACTAAAATATTGTTATCATATTACATTAGGTCACATTAATCTTAATACCGCATTTATAATAATACGGTTTTATCTTTATTTATAATTTTTGGAGTCGATTTTGGAATCGGTTTGTATTCATTGTCATCTCTAATTTCTTCACCTCTAAATAACTTTATTCATGAGGTATCTCCCAGATTACAATGTAGATATTTCATGGATAAAATTATCCGCACTTATTTAGAAAAGAAATTGAACATTAGTCATGCCCTCTTAATCTTTCAATTGTCAAGTAAATCATTGTGGTAAACTATTTTTACGTTTATTTTTATATTTAAAATTGCTCATCTTCTGTAGTAAAACTTTTGTGAAAGAGTAGAGTAGCTTTACCGATTAGACGATTTGGACATCTTAAATCTGATGTCGGTAACGATAAGTCATGAGGACACACACATTTCGATGTGTTGTCCGCGAAGCTACGGCAGGCCGCTTCCTTTCCACAAATCCATGGATTATCCCTGCATGCTTTGATCTGGAAGTTTCCTAGCAAAAAAAATTTTAATGAATAACTACAAAAATAGCAGTTTTGTAGAAATTTTTATTTTCTTGTAAATTTTTTTATATATTCGCAAAAATATTTATATTTTTTGTAGAAAAATCTACGCAATAATAAAATAAATTACAATTTTCTAAAATTAAGAAAATAATAAAAGTAATATTTCACGAAAATGTACAATTTTTTAAAAAATAGTACAAAAATCTATAAATTTTAAAAATTGGAAAATTTGAGACCAATTGCACTATATCTGACTGATGTTGATTGGATGCGCTTAGTGATAAATCTGCAATAAAATCATTTTTCTCTACATCTTGTGCTCCCCTTCAATGATGGCTTAGTAAATATTTTCGGAAGCTTAAAGCTATAGTCCAGTCGTCAGAGATCTGACATCTAAAAATGATCCGACCTGGCTGAAATTTTGTGTGAATGTACATTAGTAGTCCCCAAAAAAGATGCAAAA
>NW_017300102.1:202748-203465 GCF_001594075.2 Trachymyrmex cornetzi | reverse complement strand
GGGCGATCAGATGTTAAATCATCTAGTAACAAATAAGCTCCTTTTTATATTCGCCAGTTTTTACAGAAATCGCCCCACTTCTATTCCTTTTTCACCCTATGAAAGGTTGCTCATTTCTGAGAAAACGGTTCACTTTACAAGCAAAGTGGTAAGGGACTTTTTTGTTCAAAATCGCGTCAGCTACATTTTTTGTTTGAAACTTTTTTTTTCCATGCACAGATTTCTGGGAAATCGATGTTTTCCGTTTTTTACCCCCTTTAGAGGGCAATTTCTGACGAAGCCCGGGGGTACAAGTGATAAACTTTTTTGCATCTTTTTTGGAGACTACTAGTGGACATTCATACCAAATTTCAGCCAGGTCGGATCATTTTTAGAGGTTCAGTGGTATTTTTGCCTCTGACGACTGGACTACTAATATTCCCTTTTTTTAAAAAAGTTTGCATTTATTTATTTATTAGCAATAAAATTTCAACAATATCTTTATTTTAGACCGTATATGTGAGAAACACAATTAATACTAGAAATTTAAAATGCCTATTACGGTCAAAGTTGGATCTTCGTTGCTTTAAATAATTCATTCTTGAATTACTAATATATACTATATATGTACTTGCATATATACCATATTGTAGTCTTTTTCACACACACACACACACACGGAGAGAATTTTTCGTTATTTTTTACTGCAAAATTCATTACAAATTTCATCATGTTTGG
>NW_017300102.1:194487-202315 GCF_001594075.2 Trachymyrmex cornetzi | reverse complement strand
TACATATCTTATTATGACACATATTAGTAAATTAAAGAAACTCATATACAATTCTTTGAAATACTATGTTGTCCCACTATTATCATGATTTTCAGGCTAAATTCTAAGAGAAAATTCTCTACGTGCACACACACACACACACAAACTGCGCGCCGAATTATTTTTCCGGACTAAATAAACGCAATTAAAACTATTCTAGTAATCGCGAATTAAATTGACATTCGGCGCGTAGTTTGAAAAAGACTACAATATGGTATATATGCAAGTATATATATAATATATATTAGTAATTCAAGATTGAATTATTTAAAGCAACGAAGATTCAGCTTCGACCGTAATAGGCATTTTAAATTTCTAATAAAATTTCACTTAACAAGCTTTATCATTTTTCCCTACTGAAAAAAATTACGTCACAAAGTTATATAACGAAATCATGTAATTAAAATATGTAAATCACGTAACGGTTGTTCCAAATCAGTACGTGATTTTTTTTAAATCACGTAATTTGAGAAGTCACACGATATGTTTTTTTTCTTCTATTTTTATCATTTAATTGTTTAAAATTCGATAACTATAAAATCATATGAAACATTAAAATATTTCTAGTATTATGTGATTTTTTAAATTATGTTATTTTAAAAAATTACAAACTGATTTGGAATAATCTGTTATTTGATTTACTCGTTTTAATTACATGATACGGTTACGTAACTTTGTGCGTTGATTTTTTTCAGTAGGATTACTTTTTTCGTGCAAAAAATTTAAAATTTAAAGTTAATTTAAAGTTTTTTTTTCCTTAATACTCTTGCAAGTATTTTTGTTTGAAAATTTTCTTTTGTTCCTACAATACACATATTAATTTTAACTGTATTGGAGTGATCATTGGATTTTAATAACGTAATTTGCAACAATAGTTCTAAAGAACTCACTTATTTTTGTTTCATATATGTATAATTTGTATAAAGACTGCTTAATCTTTATCAACAATGTAAACTATCATTATTTATTATGAGAGCCCATGTTGAGGCCATGTTTTGACATTCTGATAATTGTATTGATATAGTATTCGTATGTTTTATTTAGTAACTTGTGGATTTTTAATATTGTAAAAATAATTCTCAATTTGATTTGTAATATACCGATTATAATACCAATTATAATACTGAAAATATATAATAGAGAATGGCTCAAAAGATTTCAAATAGAAGAAATTAAAATAAGAACAGCTACGAGCCAAACAAACAAATTTTAATATATAAATATAATAGCCTTGACATTAAACATAAAAAAAAAATAACATGACAATATATGTGTACCTAAAACTAACATTTCAACCACCTTCGGGTCATTTTCAAAGTTCGAAATCAAAATGTAAATAGCGGGTGACAAAAATAAATTAACATGAGTAAGAAATCATATAAATACGAAGCCGAAAAATCATTAAAAGTAGACTTTCGCTATTTAGGCCGTGATATCAATTGTGTATAGTCGACATAAGGTAGATCCCGGATTCATGCCAAAAAATCAAATTTCGCTGAGTATCCAACGACAAATATATGCAATCGTTAAAGCCCAGATGTACCTCATGGTTAAATAATAATGGATGTTGACCAAATATAAAAAAAAAACGTTGATAACACCGATAAACAAGTAACGTTCGTACGTCCTTCTTACGAAAGAAAAATTCTACAATATAAAATAAAAATTATAATAATAAAAGTATATAGCATTTTGTTGCTAACAAAGTATGTGAAGTATGTAATCCATGTAAATTATGGGGTGATCCCGATTGACCACGTCTCGATTGGACACCACCAATCACAGCGACCGGTGCTTAGGAGCTTTGTAGTCTCAAGCGCTGTGAATGGCTCGTGTCCAATTGAGCCGTGTCCAACTGGGTGCCACCCTAAATTATCATATTCAAAAATAGAAAAATATTACAAAAACGGTGTAACAGTACAGATCAATGCGCGGCACAATGTGTAACAAATTAAAAATCTCTAAATGAGTCGGAACCTAAAAAAAAAAGTAATGCAAAAGTCATATACGGCGAGAAAAAATAATGCAAAAGAAATATATCTTAAAATTACAGTACGCAGTCAAATATATCAAAATTGTAGTGTCAAAAATTAAAATTTCCTAAGTGTGTCAGAATATAAAATAAATAAAATAAAAGAAGTATACCTTAAAAAAGCAATACGCAGTCAAATATAATAAAATTGTAGTGTCCAAAATCGTTAAGTCCATACTTGAAACAATATTATATACTCGTATATAAAAATGAAGCAAACTTGCGATGAGAACTATTCTGTATAATCGACCAGAAAGCAATGACAAAAGACGAACCAGTAGAAAACAAGAAAATCGTGTAGAAGGAGTAGAACAGGAAGGGGAAACTAGGAATGAGAAAGAGATTGTATGATAGGAAGGTATGACTCCGGTAAAGCTTCCGTATCATTATGCCTGTTTAAGCCTTGTCTCTGTCTCTTAATGTGAACCATTTCAGAGATTAAACGTTTATTGTAAGATGGCTCACTATCTAATATTTTAACGTTATTCCAATCGAAATTATAGTTACAAGTAGTCTCATGGTCCGATATAATCAAAGGAGATCCCGATTTCTTTCTTATGTCCGATATGTGCTATTGTAATCTTGTTTTAAGTCTCCTCTTGGTCTGGCCGACATAACTAGTCTCACAAGAAATCTTATAATCCTCACAAGAAATCTTATAAACCACACCTTGGTAGGATAGAGAATCTAATAAACGATCTTTCCCTCTCTTAATATAAAAAAATTTAAACAATGGAATGACCAGTGTAACACACCTAAAAGCAATTGTCTTTAGGTGTGTTACACTGGTCATTCCATTGTTTAAATTTTTTTGACAACTTATTTTTGATTTCTGAAAATATGAGTTTTAATGGATATCCATTTTGGCATAAAAGGTCAGCTTAATTAGGAAAGGAAATTCTCTTATTCATAATTGACATCACAAACCTACTTTTTCTGGTCGTTACTTAAATTATTTTTCTAGACACCATTTATGCCAAAAAGTGGGAACAATCATTAGTTTAATTGATAGAGTTCTTTCTTTGTCCCATCCTATTTACCATCAAGAGAATTTCGAATTAATGATTAAAATTTTTTTAAACAATGGATATCCATTGAAACTCATATTCTCAGAAATCAAAAATAGGTTGTCAAAAAAATTTAAACAATGGAATGACCAGTGTAACACATCTAAAGACAAGACAACGGACAATAATGAAGATAAAATTAATCACAGATTACTCTTGCACGAAATGCAAGAGATCCGGGTTCGACTCCTGACCGAGGTAATATTTTTCGCAATAAGAATTAATTATTTACAGATTTTAATATATCATTTAACATTATTAAGATTGTTTTGAAGATGCGAATAAGCATAAAAAATTTGTTAAATTGTCAGTTAATTTAACTCGTGATATTACTGCGGTAGTTTAATAGAGTTAGCGTTTTAAGATCGAAAAATCATTTCGGCGCGCGTTTCTGAGGACTACACAGATAGTATATAAATTCACATAAGAATCATACAAGCAATAAGATCCAGCTAGACCCTTTAGGCATTGATTTCTATAGTTTGTGTTATCACATATACGATCCTATAATATATTATATTGTTTAATCACAGATTTTTTACAATCCACTTTATATTTTTTTTATCAGAAAAGATAAAAAAATTTTTTTAAAAAGACTCCTTAATACACATGGCATATAAAAGGATTAATAATCTTAGGGGGTTTATCAGGGGTCATAAAGATGTTCATCCAAGCTATCTCATATAGACGTTGTATATAAAATTCAGGGTTGGGTAAGTTAATGTTTTTTTTAAACTGAATTAAGTTAAAATTAATGGCTTATAAAATTAATAAAGTTAAGTTAAAAGTTGAAGAAATAAAGAATTAACTAGAAAAAAGTTAAGTTAAGATTGAATTAACTTAAATTTAAAAAAAAGTTAATTTTGAAAAAGTTATTTTTGGCATCAGAATGTCCTATTTTTTCTTAAAATGAGATTACTTTAAATAACACTTACAAATATAGATTATTAGGAAATTTAATTTTATAGTCACATGTAAGTTACTTATATATAATAAAAGTCATACCATATAAGGCGTTTTTGTCAAAATCTTGCAAGAGAAAAGGGTATATATTTACGTTATTTCTCTTTCTTTAACCTGTATCTAACTTTCTTTGACTTATGAAATGACTGCTCATGCATGTTTATGACTACATCGACTAGATATTTGTTACAAAAGATATACGTAGGAAAAATTTAGAAAATGGGTGGATATGCATACTGTTCTATAACAATTCTTCATCTAAGGCTCATTTCATATTTATGTTGCTGAAATATAACGTTTAGGGATGCCGCAAGACGAGACAAGACGAGATTTTAGGAAATATCGTCTTGTCTTGAAAAAATCTTGAAATGTACATTCTTGTCTTGATCTCGAACTCGAAAATCTTGTCTTGTCTCGAAATTCTCGACAATTTAAATAATGCGTTGTCTACAATACACGAAGTAAGAAGTAAGAGTAAGAAATTGACCAATTACAATCGATTATTCTTAGATTGAATTGTAATTGGTCAATTTTTTACTCTTTTTACTCTGTGTATTGTAAACGACGCTTAAGTATTTGCGCAACGTCCGTTCCATCGGAAAGGTTATACAGCAGGATTAATTATAACAAAACATAGAAATAGATTATGCGAGGAATCAGCGAGATCCCTACTTTGTTTAAATTCATGGGCTACATGTTCAATATCTAAAATCTTATTTGGCGAATAATAATTATAATTGGTGCAATAAAGTGTTTGAATAATAAAAAAATGTGATTCGTGTGTTATTTAGTTTACAATTAGTATTATATTAGATACAGTTTAATGTGATCTAGGCTTAGCAATATTGCACACATTTGGTATTATTAATCATGTATTATTTGTTTAGGAAAACAATTACAGTAATTCCGGTATATACGGTATACATCATTTTATGTTGTGGCATATGATTGCGCTACTATTACATTGACAAATCGATTCAACTAACAGTAATTTTATTTTACTCACTCTTTCTATATTTTCTGATTTCTGAGATTTCTCTGCGACATAAATCCTATATAATTTCTATAATTTTTCGAGACTCAAAATTTTCAAGAATCTCGAGTCTAAAATCTCGTCTTGTCTTTAAACTCTCCGCGCAAATCTTGTCTTGAAATTCAAGACGAGACAAGACAAGATTCTCGAAATCTCGAATCTTGCGGCATCCCTAATAACGTTCCTGATACCTAAAATTAGTGATTTAAATATAAGCGGGAATTGATAAAACCTAGTCAATAAAAACTGCTGTATGGTGTGGCTCTTATTATAGATTTCTCATCATAAAATCATTGAACTTTTTCTAAATTAATTCTCTAATGTTTGACTTTAAAAGAAAAAAAGTATTAGCATTAGGAGAGATAGAAAAATTTTTAATTTAAAAAAAGTTAATAAATTAAAGTTTAAAAGCTAAAATTAAACTAAATTAAATTAAAAATTAATGCATTTAAAATTAACTAAGTTAAGTTAAAAGTTTTAAAATTAACTTTTTAACTTTTTTTTTAACTTTTAACATTTTAACTAGTTACTACCCAATCCTGATAAAATTAATTGTCGAGATTGTGAAGCATCATATGCGGGCCAAACAGGTAAATGTTTGAAGAGACGTATAAATGAACATAGAAACTCTCTCTCTCTCTCTCTCTGGTTAAATTTATTAGAATTCTAGTTGAGATAACCGGAATTTTGGTTGATCTATATTTCTGGTAAAATCTATTAGAATTCTTATTTTTACCAGAATAATTATATTAATCAGAATTCTAGTTATCTTAACTAGAATTCTAATAGACATAACCAGAAAATTCTGATTCGTCCATTTTCCACCAGAATTATTGTTTAATCCAACCAGACCATTTTTCTCAGTGTACACAGTATTCCGTAATAACAGAATACAGAATTAGTCATCAGCATGATTTTGATTGGAAAAATGTCAAGATATTAGACGAGGAAAGGGTGCTTAATAAAAGGCTGATTCGGAAATGATCCATATAAAACAACAGAAACAGAGTTTGAATTTACAGAATGATACGTATTCTTTAGACTATATTTGAATTTGTTTACGGAATTGTGACGTTGTTTTCCTCCCTTTGTTCTTATTTTTATTTTTATTTCAATAACTAAATGATATTATTTTGACTCTCATTTCATCTCTGACTGTCGGTACCACAAGATCTTTACGTTGAGTCGCGAGAAACGCTTATATGTAAGTTAATAAGATTAAAATTCAGATAAATGATTTTAATAATTCTCTAATTTTTCAATTTCATTTTTCTTTTGAATGACTACATAGCAAATCTGACAATCTGATGTGCGATGTGATTCTACTTATTGACGCAATGTATATGACTCCGATTTTACTTTATGTAAGTTTTTATATTATTATTGTATAAGTTAATATTTTTGATAATCATTTGGCTATTCATTACATAGCTAATTTGGCATTTGGATAAAAAGAAGAACGAGCTAAATTGTCGGGAATCACCATCTTGGATTATGTTACTTTAGATTTATATTTTATATTGATAAGGACCCAAATTGAAGGGTCGAAACGTTTATTTGATTCGTTTTATTACATTCACACGAGAATAAAGAGTTTTCTGTGCATTCGAACTGCTGATGTAGGCTCTGATGGGCTTTCTTATATTTTTCACTGATAGATTCTTTCGAGCCTTATTTTATATATTTATTTCTATTTATGTGATTCCGATGCTCGTTTATTCTATTTTTAATAGGCGACTTGTTTGGCCCATACACGAGGCATTGCAATTGTTAGAGGCTTTCTATAATAATAAGCCATTACCTAAGCTTAATTTAAATCTTAAGAAATTGACCGTAAGAAATTGACCAATCACAGTCGAATATGAGAAGAATAACAGACTATGATTGATCAATTTCTTACGACTTACAGATTTAAAGCTTATTGTAGAAAGCCTCTTATGGTTGATTCCTTAAACCACATTTGAATGCGAGAGAGTGAGCATTCTATCTTACTGTATTCTAAAATAAAAGTATTCAGTTTATTAAAGCCAGTATATTGTATGATCTTAAAAAAGTTTTTGTATTTTTCTAAGATCTCAGATATGTATGGAATTGTAAAAAGGTATTTAAATTCTTGTATCTATTTTGTTTGTTATTATTCATAATGGTGTTATTTCTGTCAAATTGTTGGAATTTAGTGTAAAGTTTTTTTTTAATAATAGTGAAAATTAATCCTAAAGGATATAAAACCAATGCTGAGAAAAATGTTAATGATTAATTCAAAATTTTTCTTGTGAAATATAGGGTACAATAAGAGAAGATTCTATACTATCTCTATTATTGTAGGGTAGACCGGGGAGTAAAGGTCCGCGGGGAAAAAGGTCCACCTTTTGTATCTCGGTAATAAGGCATTCACTAGAAAATTCCGCCACACAGTTCGTCAACTAAGAGTGGAATCTTATGTCACACAGTTCGTTACTGCCTAATAACCGTCAGGAAACTTGCACGGATGTGCCCATGTGTTTGAGAGTCAAAAGTAAGATATTAGCGCCGCAGTTATTTTGGTCTGAAGGGATCATTTTTGCATCTAGATAGATTAAACAAGTGTATTTATTAATCTTATTCTCTATTGTTTTAACAGTGTGATTTTTAGAATTGTTATTTCTATTATAGTTTTTTAATAACAATGCCGCAAAGTTTACGTGACTTGTTGGG
>NW_017300102.1:185900-193860 GCF_001594075.2 Trachymyrmex cornetzi | reverse complement strand
TTTCGAAAAATATCAACACGATCTGTGTGAGTTAAATATTCTTTATTTTATAGCAAAAAATGTCAAAAGTGGCCCTTTACTCCCCGGTCTACCCTACTTTATTATCATACTGTAAATTCTGACACATTGAATGGCAAGATAATAATTTAAATATTTAAAGGAAAAAATGGTCTTATAATATTAACCCTTACTATATTAATATGGGTAACTAGTGACCGAGCGATTTTTGTTCGTGCAAGTTTCTTTGAGTCTTTCGGTAATTATAAATTATACTACATTTTATTATTTTCCAAAATAAAGAGTCAATATTTATTCTAGAAAGTTGAAAGTATGTTAGTGAATTTTTAGAGATTTTTTAAATTATTTTGAAGAGGCGAAAAAACGAAGAGATTTGAAGTAACCCTCGATGGTATGGATAAGGCACCAAATTGTAGATGGTACGGTAAGGGTTAATCATGTATTAAATATTATTCTTAAAAATTAAGTCGATCATCTTCCGTCAATATAGTGAACTGTAATCTAGGGTGATATTCGTTGAAAATTTTTGTGTTGATGTGTGAATCATGTGTTAATAAAAAAATGTCATCAAAGAAATATGTAATAAGGTATTAATAAAATCTAGTATTTCATATAATCGTTTTGTGTAAAAAAACGAGCGTATAATTTCAATTCGTTTCTGAATATAATAACTCAATTTATCGAAATCTTCCATTTCGCGTGGTCTTCCAGCTTTTAAATGGCTTACATTCAGATAAAAAAAGATGAAGAATTTAAAATGAAATGTAAATTTACAAGATTCCTACGTAGCATGGTATGAGTTTAGTAATGGATGGAACTTTGCCATCACCGCGTCGGCGTCGGTTGTGCCGGGAAGCAAAGAGATCGCCGTCGCAGATTCGTAGTATCGTTGCAAACGGCTTGTAAAGGGCAACCAGGGAAGAGAAAAAGGGCTGCATATTTGGATTGGCCACAGGAAGATAGAGACAGTGAAGGCATTCATTTGGTACTCTTGGAGCTTGTAACGGGTCAAAGCGTTATCTCTGCGGTCAGCGCTCTCCGACAACGAGTCTCGCTATGTGTACCTATTATCGCCCCGTATTCCATGCCCGCGTTGAAGTATCTTCATTACGAGATTTACCGCATTTATATGAGATCGGCAGTTTCTCGGGGAGATCGATCACTGTATTTGACGCCGGCGACGTTACCCGCTATAAAATATAACGTGGAATTCAACGAGTTAACGTGAAGTTCGTCGCCAGTTTTGTGACAGAAATACAAGGAGGGAGAGACGATTTCTCCTTCATCTCGCGAAAACGATGCGACCGCGTTTGACGATCGACCATCTCGTCTGCTCATCTCGAGAGAAGGGCCGTTACTTTTCAGAGGATCCTGCGGACCCATTTGCAATTTATCGAGGATTAATGCTGGTTTCAATACCACCCACTACAATCAATTAAACCTCCGCAGACATCGTGATTTTCGCATTTACGCCATATTATTACTGACCTCTGCTCTTTGCCATATACACGACATAGAAACCACTATTGGCTCCGCCAGCTGACCCTCGATAGCACGAGTATCGCGTAGTAAAGCTCGCGGAGGATTATTTTAGTTTACGCTTTACATCCAGTAATTATGATATAATGCAAAATCATCCGCATAACTTGTTAATTTTTAAGTACTGGGCTCGATTAAATTGTTTATTTACTAATTACTAATCTTAATGACTCTTTCTCTCGACGAGTACGAAATTTAGTTATTCTTAAAAAATTAAAAATGTTACTATTAGTTGCTTTTTATGTAATTCATCAGCATCTTGATAGATGAGTTAAAATTTGTAAGAAAAAAAGATTTATATAAATTTATATGAATGCGATAAGCTGCATTTTTAGTTGCATTTCAGCGATTTAATGTGCAAAAAAGATGATTATTACATAATATTTATTTTATAATTCGTTTATAGAACTGTCGATGCCTGAAATTCTGTTTAATGTAAATTCTTGACTATGTTACAGTACTTTGCTGCAGTTAGTAGCCAAACTAAAGGGTGCTTTTGTCTCAATAGAAATAGCAACAGATGGTAATGACATTCGATCCTAATTGAAACTACATATTGTCTTTTAACTGTTATGATTAATGATAAATTTGGAAACTTCAATACACCCACATGTGGTGAGACATGTTTATTTGCAAATCCAAGCTTTAGACGCACAGACTACAATAGAGGCATTATATGTGAGCGGACGCTTCATTCTGCCTAGACGTGCAATTCATGAAAGGATCGAAAGAGATCGGTGAATATCATAGGGTGTTCGTAAAACAATATATGTATAGATACACATAAATATATACAAAATGAGATTTGCAATCAGTGTATAAACGATAAATTCTGTATTTAACTCTGCGAGTTTGTATAGAAAAATGTCGAGAGAGATCGAAAATCTCTCATTTTTTACTTGTTCTCTTAACATTTACTTGTAATCTTATCTTAATATAATTAAGTTTATTTAATAATTAAGTTAAAATTTTGATGAAAAGTAAACTAGACTTTAAATTAAATAAAAACTGAAGTTTTGCTATCTATTTAGTATTTTATACACACTACCGGTCATTGCTCTGTGTATGCATGCATTGTGATAATTTAATACCAAATTTATATACAGAACATTTATTTTTTATTATCTTTGACATTACATATGTAATTCTAAATAGTACGACATTATCTTTAACATTATGAATATACGACAAATATGGTTACTATCTCGAAACTGACTTATCGAAAGGTCAAAAGTATCCGCGATATTAAAGATAACAGAATAGGATAAAAAACTAGTTGAGCTTCTAATTTCTTTCCAGAAGAACATTTGTTGATGGAAATGTAGATAAGTTTAGTACATAAATTCAAGATAAATGTTTTTAACACCAATTTCTTTATATATTTCCTTCTTTTAATGATAAATTTATATTTACATGTATTAAGTAAAATCCCAGTGGGAAATGACAATGAAATCGATGTCGAATCGACGTTGATTCAATGCTTTCGACGTCAAATTGACATCGATTCGATGTCAATTCCATGACTATTTCTCATTGGTATGTAGCAATATGCTAAAAATACAATATATTTAAATTAGCACTGGCGAAGATAAGATTGTTTTGTTAAGTTTATGGCGTAGACGATTTATGGCAAACAAATTTTTAATTATACTATATTACTAATTGCTTTACAGTTTTAAAATATTGACATTTAGGCTCATAGCAAATAATAAATTTAAATGAAAACGTATATTACTTCGTTATTTAATTTCAAATTCTCTAAATTTTTCATAAAATACACTGAGCAGAAATATATATAAATATTTCTAGGTCGCAGATATGATTACCGATTCACCACTATAAATCGCTTCATTTATTCCTGGAATGTAGTCATTCTATTTCCTATTTGATATAAATTTTAACTAAAACATTTAGATATTAATAATATACTGTGAAAGACAAATTTAAAATAGAAATGCGACATATAGAAATATTTCAACTGAAATTTATGTGAAGTAGCATTGTTTTGTAAAACATTTCTAATCCTTATCGGTTAACGATTTCTTATAACTAACATCGTGTAGAATTTATGGAGTAATTATATCGTTTTCACTGATTATTAGGAGCTTCTTGATACTTTATGTAACAGGCCTAATTGAATTTGATACATATTAGATGACTCTAGTTTATTCCACGAATCTATTAACCCAATAAGACGAGGAACAAGCTACCGTGTGTATTAAGATTTCTCAAAAGAAGCTTTCAGGATTTCTTCGGTACAAGCAAACACGTATGTCAAAACAAACTTTCAGACCGCCATAAGCATTTAATCGCACAAAAAAATGTAACAATAGAAATTATTTATAAGAAATATATTTTTCTCTAAAAATAATATATAATTTTTATATATATTCCACATATACGTATATACAATTTTTGTTTCTAAAATTAACAAATTTTAATTTTGATATTTTTATTGCGAAAAAAGAAACGGTATTGGGTTAAAAAAGAGAATATATTCAAATTTAATGCGATAAAAACAATAGAGATTGAAGCATGTGCAAAATTTGAAATGTGTCTTACCTGTTCGCGCTTCGGGAGTAGAAAGACCTCTTTTTCTCGGCATTTTTCGTTTGTATATCGCGCGTCCGTGCAAATAAACAACGAATGGACCAAATCAACCTCTCTGGTTGAAAAAAATAATTCTTCGCACTCCTTTCCCGCACTTTGCACTCTTTTTCCTTTGTTACGAAGCAGCAATTACCATTGATACGCTAATCGTATCGGCACTTTTGCAAGAGAGGTATTACCGTTCCTATAGACGCCACAATGGACATTAATATGAAAAGAGGTTTTATAAAAAAATCCAAGAAATTGCCATAAACGGTTGTCGCAACGATGATCATAGCATCTCTCTCTCTCTCTCTCTCTCTCTCTCTCTCTCTCTCTCTCTCTCTCTCTCTCTATCTTTCTTTTTCTTTTTCGCCTTACATCATACGCATTATCACGTGACACATAGTAGGACATCGAATAAGCTCCACATTTTTTTCTCTTCTTTATTCTCGATCTAGATTTGTGCACCGTTCTCAAGTTCCTCGAATTTCCACCACCGGTTTTTTTCGTAATCCTGACCGAGATCGGTCCCGAAGTGACAAGTCATATTGTTGGAGAACGGAAGTCCTTTAAGCACGCACTCCCCGTAGGAACGATAACGGTGTGGGTGGATGCTGAAGACTTAAGCCGGAAACCGAAACCTCGGCGTGACTCGACGAGGGAACGGCGTAGGTGGAGACCGAGACGGAGTGTGAGATGTATTCTCTCTTCGATGAACGCTTAACCGAAACTGAAGACCGTCTTCGAAACTCTCTCGCTTTCCTACGCGCGCGCGGAGCACCAGCACGATCGCACGGAGCGCGGGTGTGCGTGCGTGTTACACATACACGCGTGTGATAGAGATTTACACGAGATTTTAACTCGGTTTATCATCGTCTTGACGGCTCGACCTACGCTATCAGAAAGTAACGATATGGTTCACCGTAAGCCATCGAATTTCTTAAAAAAAGGGTGCGTCTTTGCCTGTCATGGCTCACACCTAACATGTTTCTACTCAACCACCTACGTGTTCGCGCGAATATTATCGTGTACGAAACTAACGGCAACAAAAGTTTATGCTGTGAAAGATATGCAGGTTGTTTTGGCGACTAGAAATCTTCTCAACACGTTCAACCCTGATGAAAATAAAAATCGAAGCATAAATCGGATATAATGGAAGAGTAACAGAAGCGTGAATGAAACTTCTAAAAGGCGAAAATTGGAACAATGAAATATAAAAGAAGCATTTACGCTTCTTTTATATTTTGATGTTTAAATTTTCGCTTCCTAGAAGTTTTGTTTACGCTTTTGTTATTCTCCTATTACATCTGGAGATATTGGTAGTATCTCGGCGCTAAGCCAAAGCGCAGTTCGACTTACGTTCTGATTTTCATCAGGGAAGAGACAGTAGCCGAAAAAAATGACAGTTGTTTCAAAGCAATCTTAATAATTCGCAGAAATTGACCGTTAGTTGCTTTAAGACAGCATTTCTTCTTCAAAGATATTGGATTGTTTTATCTGGAGATGGCAATTAAATCGTCTGTACAGATGAATATGCGTTGACGCGCTCGTCGTATCAATATACATATATGCGTTCTCCGTAACACTAACGCTATCGCTACTGCTTATCGTTTATTTTTTCTCAATTGGAGGAAATATACAGATATTCCATCTAATTTCTTTTTTTTTTTATGTGAAATGTAGTGCACTGAATAAAATAAGTCGAATTATCATTTTGTAACAAAGAATATTCCAAATCTAAGACTATTCTTTGATTTACATCTTTAGGAAATCGATAAAACTGATAAAATTTCCCTTATCAATTCACATGTTGTATCTATCAATTTACAATTAGCAAACCAAAATTTATCCAAATCGGAGTATTTTTTATTTACGATTTGGTGAACAATCTAATTTGTTTTTGTCGTGGCAAAACAAATTAAGTAGCCACTTTAAGATTTTATTTATTTTTGTTTCATCCATTGCATTCTCATTCTGTTTTAAATGACAAATTAAATATTTAATGCCAATAACTTTTCATAGCCAAATAATTTAATTAAAAAGATATGGGAAATTGAAAAATTTGTTTTCTTTAACAGTTTGTGTTCTATTTAACTTAGCCAAATAAATTTAATATTCGCTATCGTGATCAACTTGATATATATTATTGCCTAACGAACTGCCATCTCCCACCCTTTGCTACTCTTGGCGAACAACCCAACGTTTCAGCTTCCGATCATGATAAACAAGTCAACTCTCGAGAACATGAATATTCCATACAGAAGTCGTGTGTATACTTCTCAATGTATGTCCGAGACCCGATAAATGCGCGTGTCCGCAGTACACATGCGTGCTCCTACCGAAACTTGTCAGAAATCATTTGTCAACATATACTCGATACAACGTATCTTAATTAAACTAACAATTAGAAAAAATCTGCTGTACTCTCAACGAATCGTATGCATATTACAATGACATTGAAAGATGTTTTGACTATACGATATCAGCTAAAAGTATCAGTCAAAAAGGTCAGTATCAATTAATATCGGCCAAAAAATTTTTGTCAGAGCATAGAGTGACTCCGGTATATACGCCGCACCTATCAAAAACTTAATTTATTAAGTATTATTTACTATGTAAAGTAAACGAACTGTATCAGTAAAATCTTTATACTGTCTACTGCTATGACAAAAATATTAAAAATCCGAAACATTTATTTTTCATACTAATAAAAGGCCTTTTTGAAACTTGCATTTTTGCCGTATATTCTACAGAGGTGGGATATACGGCTATCCATAGGGGGAGGAAGGGTATGTACGGCTCATAAAAAATTTACAAATAATGCATATAAATAAGCCATAAAATGACACAATAATTTATAAAATTATTGCGTTTATAAAGTTTTATTAAGGAATAAGAATGATAAATATGTATATAAAGTAATAAATATTAGGTGTACAACTTTGCTTCCGCCGTTTTCCTATAGTTGGCTTTAGCGGTAAGTGGTGGTCGAAATAAATATGTAGATCATAGACGTCATATAATAAACTTGGGCATCTGTCAACATAACCCCATAGAAACATTAGTCGATTTGTGTCTGCATCATAAAGTTATTCTCGATTGAAAATGTCAGTTTACGAACCAAATTCTCGTCATTTGCGGGAGGTTTTAATTTTCTGCTTCAATATTAAGAAATCTGCGGCTGAGGCTCATCGAATGCTCTCAAATACTTATGGTGAGGCCGCTATTAGTGAAAGAACGTGCCGTGAGTGGTTTCAACGCTTTAAGACGGTGATTTTGACGTTGAAGACCGGCATAGTGGTGGAAGAAAGAAGGTTTTCGAAGTTGCAGAATTGGAGGCATTACTTGACCAAAACTCGTGTCAAAATCAAGAAGAATTGGCACGATCATTGGGAGTGACTCAATAAGCCATTTCAAAACGCCTCAAAGCCATGGGAATGATTCAGAAGCAAGGAAATTGGGTGCCGTACGAGAAGCCGAGAGATGTTGAACGGCGTTTGTTTGCTTGTGAACAGCTGCTTGAAAGGCAAAGACGGAAGGGATTTCTGTATCGCATTGTGACTGGGGACGCAAAATGGGTTCATTACGATAACCCCAAGCGCAGAAAATCATGGGGAGTTCCCGGCCATGCTTCCACGTCGACGACCAAACCGAATATTTACGTCTCCAAGGTCATGCTCTGTATTTGGTGGGACCAGCTCGGCGTAGTGTGTTATGAGCTGTTAAAACCAACTGAAACAATCACAGGCGATCGGTATCGAACGCAATTGATGCGTTTGAGCCGAGCATTGAAAGACAAACGGCCGCAATA
>NW_017300102.1:182665-185607 GCF_001594075.2 Trachymyrmex cornetzi | reverse complement strand
AAAGTAGTGGCCAGCGATAGACAATACTTTGAATCATAAATGTATAACCAGTTTTTTACAATAAAGCCTCGAATTTTGGAAAAAAAACGGCGGAAGCAAAGTTGTACACCTAATAATAATTACAATCTTCCTACCCCTGTTAACCTAGCCCCCCCACCAGCGAAAAATGAATTCTTACATATGCCAAAATTAAGTGCTAATTAGGTGTTAATTAGGTGCTGAAGTGCGAAATTAGGTGCTCGAACCGTTTGGCAGGAAAAATAAATTTTTTTGGGGGGGCTAGCTTAATATTAAGCTAGCCCCCCCCCCCAATAAAAAAAATTGATAACTACTGCGTAAACAAACAAAACAAATAAACTAGAATTAGGTGCTAATTAGGTGCTCCGAGGAACGACCAAAATAATTCAAAAATATATATCATATAGAATTATATACAGAAATTAGGTATCAGTCGAACAGTCGAGTCACAAGAGAAAAGTTGCCTCAAAAATTAGGTGCTCCAACAAATTTAGTGTCAAAATGTTTGTTTTTTAATAATATTTAAGGATATCTAGTCGCCGAATTAGGTGCTCGTTCCGTTTGTCAGAAATTCGAACTCAAAGATAGGTTGTGCGGTCAACTCACAAGAGAGAAGTTGCCTTAAAAAATTAGGTGCTCCAACAAATTTGGTGTCAAAATGTTTTTTTTTTATATTATTTAAAGATATCTAGTCGCCGAATTAGGTGCTCGTTCCGTTTGGCAGAAATTCGAACTCGAAGAAAGGTTGCGCGGTCAACTCACAAGAGAGAAGTTGCCTTAAAAAATTAGGCGCTCCAACAAATTTAGTGTCAAAATGTTTGTTTTTTAATAATATTTAAGGATATCTAGTCGCCGAATTAGGTGCTCGTTCCGTTTGTCAGAAATTCGAACTCAAAGATAGGTTGTGCGGTCAACTCACAAGAGAGAAGTTGCCTTAAAAAATTAGGTGCTCCAACAAATTTGGTGTCAAAATGTTTTTTTTTTATATTATTTAAAGATATCTAGTCGCCGAATTAGGTGCTCGTTCCGTTTGGCAGAAATTCGAACTCAAAGATAGGTTGCGCAGTCAACTTACAAGAGAGAAGTTGCCTTAAAAAGTTAATTATGTTAATAAGAATAAATATATGCGATAACAAATACAATAAACTGTACTACTATTATGCAGATAGCGTTATTAAAAACGTACGTAATTAAATACACATGTACTTACGTTAAATACACATGTTCGCGCGCGAGTATGCATGTGCTACGCACAACGTACGTTGTTAAATACGTTATTAAACGTTCTGACAATTCATAAAATCATTATATTCATCTATAATGAGTGTCAAAATGTTTTCCTACTCACTTTCGCACATTGATTGAATTTTAAGAGAAAAGTTGATATTTACTACCAGAGATACTTTGTCGGACCAACTATCTTTGATTCCATCAAATTGAATTTCTGATGTTTTTTCGATAAAAGACATCATGCCGCTTGGCTTTGTTTACTGATTGGCGACGTTGATCGTCGCTCTCGTTCGCGGCTCACCACGCCTTTGACGCACCGCGTCAACCTATCTTTGAGTTCGAATTTCTGCCAAACGGAACGAGCATTTAATTCGGGGCGACTAGATATATTAAAATAATATTAAAAAACAAACATTTTGACACCAAATTTGTTGGAGCACCTAATTTTTTAAGGCAACTTCTCTCTTGTGAATTGGTCGCGCAACCTATCTTTGAGTTCGAATTTCTGACAAACGGAACGAGCACCTAATTCAGCGACTAGATATCTTTAAATAATATTAAAAAACAAACATTTTGACACCAAATTTGTTGGAGCACCTAATTTTTGAGGCAACTTCTCTCTTGTGAGCCGACTGTTCGACTGATACCTAATTACTGTATATAATTCTGTACATGATATATATTTTCGAATTATTTTGGTCATTCCTTGGAGCACCTAATTAGCACCTAATTCTAGTGTATTTGTTTTGTTTGTTTACGCAGTAATTATCAATTTCTTTTATTGGGGGGGGGGGGGCTAACTTAATATTAAGCTAGCCCCCCCAAAAAAATTTTTTTTTCCTGCCAAACGGATCGAGCACTTAATTTCGTACTTCAGCACTTAATTAGCACTTAATTTTGGTATATATAAGAATTCATTTTTCGCTGGTGAGGGGGGCTAGCTTAACAGGGGTAACGAAAACCTCTCTTGCGGTCAATGCCCAGAATGTGTGCCACGAATCGAATGCACTTAAGCAAGATCCCAGATATGAGTCAGCGTATCTTATGAAACACTATAACACCGTCTGAGACAGTGCATTCGTCGGTCCTTTAATTTCAGGTCAAGGAACTTAATTCATATAATATACGATTAAGGAACGAATCTGTGCGATCTTAACGAGGATTACGGATGAATAACAGAGTTTTTAAATTGATTACGGACAGTGTTGAACTAAATAGACATATTTATTTAATTCCATGACATTTTGATTGTTCTAGATAATATCTTTAACTTATCAGCTAGATTTTAACTTAATGGTTTAATTGATCAGAATAATAATTAATTGATCTAATGGGAGAACTTCCGAAAACGTCCAACGCCCGATTATCATGAATTTTGGTAGAAATACTCTAAATAACGTCAAATGAATGCCCTTGATTGGATTTTCATCGACAAGAAAGTTTAATATCAAAAATGTTTCAATAAAGTTATGAAAGTTTGTGTTTATTATGGTAATTATAAAATATCGACAATAATGGAAGCAGCTCTTGATCTTGACATACGTTTAGCGTTGATTTAGAAGATATAGTAAATTAAAATTCCGTAATATGTAAAGGACGTTTGAAAAATAATGTTTTTTTTTACTATATAGAATAAAAATTTTCTGCTTTAAAATATATTTTACTGTCCATGCGAAGCGATTCTTATCCCCCCC
>NW_017300102.1:163727-182607 GCF_001594075.2 Trachymyrmex cornetzi | reverse complement strand
TAACAATAAATATTTTCCTTCTATATACGCATCCTCTCCATTCAACTCTTATATAAACTGCGATAAACATGTAGTATACTGAAAATAATAAGCACAAACTTCCATAACTTCATTAAAATATTTTTGTCATTAAACTTTCTTGTCGGTGAAAATCCATTCAAGGGCATTCATTTGACATCATTTGGAGTATTTCTGCCAAATTCATGACAATCGGCACATTTTCGAAAGAATATCCGATCTAATAATAATTACTTTATTTAATTATGATTTATTGATCTAATTAGTAGATCTAATAATAATTAATTGATCTAATTTTAATATTTTAATTGTACGCACGCGCGCGCGCGTGTGTGTGTGTGTATGCGCGTGCGTGCGTGCGTGCGTGTGAATGTGGGTATAAGGATGTGGAATAGAAAAGAAGGCTACAGGTTCCGAGAGAACTTAAATTAGAAATAATTGAAGAAAAGGGAATAGGTTGAGGAGAGAGGACACAGAGGATGGTAATATTGTACAGGACATAGGAGTATGAAAAAGCAGTTTCCCGCACATACACTACGACATTCTACTCAGCGGATGGAGGTGCAAAGATGAAATCTATAAATTCGTCAATGTCTCTCAGCGGATGAGGACTGAGGAACGGACCCTAATGGTAAGGATTCTTCGACTGGAGACTGCCACGAATCGGCCTGAGAGAAAGAATCAGGTGGTGCTTCAGGGTAAGGCTCTGAAGTTTGATACGGGCAGAGTACGTTTAGAGAAGACAGGTGTTCATTAAAGACGTGAGGAAAGTCGGTGACAGAATAGGAGGATTCCAAGAAAGGCGAAAGAGAAAGAGGGGCGATAGCTTGTGCTACCGGGGATGAAACAAGAGGAGGACGTAGAGAGAAATGTTCTACAGAGGAATCCTGAAGCGGAATTGTTTCGCTGAGCAGCTGATTTCGAATGCAGCAGACACAATTGCGATGCCTTCGGTTTCATTTAGTTCCCCGCTTCTGGTGTCGCTGAGAATTCTTAGCCCCGAACAAACACATTAAAAGATTTTAATACTAATTGATCTAATGGGAGGACTAATTTATCCTCCGAACAAAAAAAACGAAAAACATGAAAAGAAAAGGAAAAAAATAAAGAAGGAAAAACGTCTTACTGGTCGGCGACGGCAGTGATTTGTTGAAGTGCAGCTATTCCTCCTTAATCAACTCTTAGTCATCCTTTTTGCTGATGGTATCAGGATGGGTGTCGTTCAGAAAAGTTCCCTCGGAGATGGAATCCGTTGATATCTCAGAGAGGTCGTAGCTTAGAAAGATCGATGTGGTTGAATAGTATAGTATTTAATCACTAACTCGAATATAATCGAATATAGCCGACACTGTCACGAGTCAGGACTGAAAACGAGAAGTGCGAATACAAATGTGCCTGATTGAATGGTTGTATGTCTGTCTTCTGAAACCGCGGTTTATATAGGAATGTCCATGGTATAAAGACAAGGGTATGCTCACGCGCATGGTAACGCCCACCAACCAATGAGAATTGGCATCTTGCCGACGTCATGACCACGTCATCGTTACGCGGTAAATCTAAATGATTAAAAATAAAGTAATCCATGGTAGCGTCAATGCATTAAGATAAGCGAAAGAATTTTACGAGAATGATGAGTAATAAGTATAAAAATTGTGTGACGCAGTTTGTACATATATTAACTAAACTGAAATTAATATTGGAAACTAATAATTGTTAATAATAAAATTGTTAATAATAAAATATTATAAATCCACACATCCGAAACGAGGCATATAAATATAATGTAAATATTACATACAACTTCAAAATAAATCATTACAATTATGTAAATAATTAAATTACTAATACATTAATGAAATTAATGACTTACCATTTACTTCATTCCTGCATACCTCACGCCACTTTGCAGCAATTTCCGCGTCCTTTGGGAAATTGAAAAATTTTACCGCGGGTTTGCCTTTCATTTTTTTCATTTTCCGGTAATTATTTTGACAACCCCTTACCGCACAAATACTCATTGTCGTTAGAATTTAATAAATGGATCAACAATCAGGGCACCCGACAGCCATATTTTAGCCGGCCGAAATGCTCCGAACGTAACCGAGATTGCACGAATGTGACGTAGGCAAGATGATGCGCAGAGGCTTTCTAAACTCGTCCACCGAGTGAGCATACCCTTGTCTTTATACCATGGAAATGTCTTTAAGGAGGAGATTTTTGAGGTTTGACGAGTTGAGTTCAGATTGGTAACATTCTTTTCAGTAATGGGATCAACTTTTGGTTTTTTAATATTCATTCGAGGAGATGGATAAGAGATCGTACTTAGGGGTACAAGATTTGACTTGGTGATTAATTATTAGTGGACAGTTACTTCTTCTTCTAGAAGTTTCCTTTTTCGTTTTAAGATTGGTCAAGGTTCAGATGTTCTTTTCAGAAAAGGAAAGGGGGTAAATTAAGATCCAGCGATATTTGTGTAGTGTTAATAGTGTCATTCTTAATTTTACAACTTTTTTTTAAATTATACGCAGAAGATTTGTCTCAGGATGCACACGTGCGGTGCCGGCGCGGGACAACCAAATACTTCCTCCTCGGGTGCCACATGTTGTATTACAATTTTTAAGATTGTGGAATCGTGGAAGTTAGTTCGCGATTCGACTCTAATCTGTTTGTTTTTGAACAGTTGATAACATTTTTGGCGCCAGCAGTACGGACTTCAGTAATAGTTATATTATATCTATTCTTCATTTGCGGCGTCTGGACAGGAGATTTTTACATCTTCTAGTAACATTTTTTCAATTTTATAGTTTCCGTTCGCGCACGTGCATCAATTTTTATTTTCTTGTTGAGCGACAGATACGATGTTTAAAAAGAAAACATTGGATTCTCCACTAAATTTTCCTTGTTAGAAGGAAAATTTATTATTTTCTAAGCCTTGGCATTTTATTTGATTTTCGTAACTGCCACGAGAAATTGTGACAAACCTTCATGAAAGAAAAGAATTGTGAAATCTCCCAAACGTAACAGAAGCGTGAAGGAAAAAGGAGCGATTATGATAACTGTGGCCCCTCAAAATAAAAGTTATTTTTGAAAGCATTTTTAGTAAGGAACACGAGAAAAATAGTAAAAAAATTTAATAATCAATATTTAATTCGATAATCATAATTCAATTTTATAGTTAATTTAATAATAACTTTTTAGTAAACAATGATTGTCAGCTAAAATATTATGGAGGTTATTCAGAACATTGACAAGATATGTTAAGATTCTTCCCCCCCCCCCCCCCCCTCTGCTACGGGACGCACGACTTTCCAAGCAAAGCGACGATTTTTTTTGGTTTGTTGTAATTGATAGTTATTTTGGTATCTGTTGGTTACAGAATTTTTTTACTATTTTTCTCGTATTCCTTATTAAAAATACTTCCAAAAATCAATTTCATTTTGAGGGGCCACAGTTATCGTAATCGCCAGGAAAACGCGATAGAAAAGGCGAATCAAAGCGAGAACGAACAATCGATAAACAAGGAAAAAGAGCTTCCAAAATTAGACCCGCCAACTGATAAAGGTAAAGCTAATACTAGCAAACATTGAGTGTTTTCAGAAATTTAACAACGCTTACGTCAGGCAAAAAAGGTAAACTCTGAAGTTACTTAAATGATCTCCGACGACGAGAAATGAATTCTTTGGAAATTTAAACGCATTACATCATCTTACAATTAGTGCGGGACATGCGAGAGTCTATTTTGCCGACAGGCTGACAAGATGTGGATAAGGTCGACTGTTATTGGATGCTTTCCAATTGCTTAACACATCTTAACACAAACGTACACAGGAATGCACAAAATGTAGCATTGTGCACGATTCAATTGGAACAGAAATGTGTACGCTGTGCACGGTTTCGATCCATTTTGGATAGATTTAGATTAAATGTAGCTTTTTCCGCCTGTATTAAATAAAAAAAAGTAAAAGTGCCGGCCACTCAACATTCTTCAACCTCATAGCCGCCGCAGTTAATAACATGTAATTGTTACTAGAAAACACAAGCTTACACAGTTCTCGGCTGAGTACAAATGTGTAGTGTTGTGTCGACGATAACGAACAATTGGAATGCAACTTGTGTCGCCGTGTGTACGAAAGTGTCTAAGGATATTGCAATTGGAAAACATCCATTGTCGCTAACACGGACGATCACGATTGACTCAACCAGCATTGAGTCACCTTCTATATCGACGAACACGGAACAGAAACGTATTTTAATAGCTACGAAATATTATCTTTGGACTTCAGATTCTTTCTAAGTTTTCGCCGAAACTCCAGCACGTATCTGGAATACAATGACGATGCAAGGAATGCTTACTTAAACTTGCGAGCAATACTGCTGTGCATTTCTATATTTGATATGTAATGGTTGTAATCTTAGGCAATTTCTTGTTCTAGTCTGTTTACTGATGTAGATTTTAAACGCAATGATCGTTTAATTGTACAATTATTTTATAAAATTTTTCTTCATTATAAACATAAATCCGATAAATGTCATGCTGTATGCAGCATAATCAATTGTGTACGTTTTTAAAATGTAAAATGTAAAAGAAATGCTTATTTGAAAGTTCATTTTTTTCAATAAACGTTTTGTTACTGTGCGTCTCGTCTATTTTTCTTAATCATATCCTCGTTCCCTTCCATTAATCACTTTCTCCTTCATTTCAGGTTTAGATAATGTAGATTTTGAACCTGACCTTTTAAAATAAACTATCATTGTCATAAATTACAGAAAAAATTTATTCTGTAAAGCAAGTAAATTAACACAACGGTTACGACGGGACACGAATTTGTTTATTCCTGTTTTAACCCTCTCCTTCTGGATAAAAATCAGATCAGAGATCCCTCCCTCCCTCCTACCCCTTCCTCTCCCTCCCTCCTTCTTCCTCTCCATCCCTTCCTCTCCCTCCCTCGCTCATTTTCCCCCTCCCCTCCCTCTCTCCGTTTCTTTCTCCCTCTCCCTCTCCCTCCTCACTCCCTCTCTCCTGTCTCTCTCCTCCCTCCCTTTCTCCCCCTCTCTCTCTCTCTCCAGTCTCCACGTTTGCTATGTCAATTGTTAGTCCCTCATGGCACATCTGGACGAGTTTCACGCCAATCTTAAGGATTCAAGATTCCATATCATATACCTATCTAAAACTTGACTTAAACCCTATATTTCTGACAGTCTAACTTACTCTTCAAGGCTACCATATTTTCAGTTGTGATAAGATAGGCAAGAATGGAAGCGGCGTTTTAGATTAGGTTAGAATTCTTGCTGGCCGAAGTTACTACTTGGAACAGCTCGAAGATTCTGTTAGCGGTTATTTATCTGCTACCCCACTATGGTTATCTATCGAAATTTTGTCATGCATTTATTCATCTTTCTTCTTAATATAAGCACCTTATCATTTTCGGTAATTTCAACTCTGATCTTTGCGCTACGACCTTCGATTCTGACCAAATTTTGTCTTTTATTGATACTATGAATCCCTTTCTTGTATTATTCGCTCTTACTCACACGTACTGCTTCTACGCTTTTTTACCTATGCATCGTTGATGATGCAGATAAAATACTGTCTTATAAATAAAACGACACCTGTCTGCTCCCATGATCTTATTAATGTAAAGTACAAGATTCAAATTGAAAGATTTTATAGACATAGAATTAAAATACGCGATTTCCGTAGTTTCAATATCATAGCAACCCTTGATGAGTTCTTTTCCAGCGCTATATCGAGATCATGTGGACAAACAACAATGCCTTCTTATCCATGGAACATCTTACGATAATATTGGGTTTTACTGGAGAAACATAGATCATTCTGACGTAAGGCTCTGCAGCATATTAAGTCTAATGCTGTTCATGGTGGAAATATATAAGGTGAAGCAATCCGATGGATGCGCAGTAGGAAAGTGCATATTCGGACAGGTTTGATTGGCTATTCCAGTATAACCTGCGCTATTATAGGTAGGAAAGTGCATATTCGAACATATTTGATTGGCTATTTCCAGTATTGCTATCGCCATTATGCGTATTGTTTCACCTTATATATTTCCACCATGATGCTGTTGATGTCGACGGTCTCTCCTGTCAACTTGTTGTTAGGACCTTACCATATGTTCTTCCATGTGGTCTTGTCTCACATTTTTTATTATATTACATCTTGATTTGTGGATCTATCCTAACATCTGGAAGACTGCTACATCTGAACAAAAAACGCTTATTAGGGTCCTCAGTGATGTCCTCGATGATGCCAACAGGAGGTTGATCACCATTGAAGAAGACAACAATGGTCGAGAAATCGTTCTCGAAGGCCTTCGATCATGTAGACTATCATATTATAACTGACAAGTTGCTAAATCTTACTTTCTCCTTTACCGCTGTTAATTGGTTACATTCTTACTTACTGGATGATATGAGACAGACTGTTCGGAATTCCGTAACTCGAAATTTTTTCCTATTGAATCGTCTCTCCTGGTGTGCCTCAAGTCTCTGTTCTGGGGCTTCCCTTGTTTTTACTCTATTGGAGTGATTTTAATGCGATACTAACATTTTTATAAAGATGAAGTGTTGATCTATTTACACTCTGAACTTCACCAATTTGCGTGAGGTATTCTCAGAGTTAATGAGGATATTACTTGCATCTCAAACTGGGCCACTACTAACACTACTGTCTCTTAATCCTACAATGATGAAACCTGTGATCATGAGAACTGTCAGATACATTGGATTAATTATCTTGGAAGAATTACCGAGGATTATAACCAATTATTCTGCTGTGGCGCTTGACAGTTCGATGCAATATTTGGATGTTTATTTGTCAAGTACGCTTTTATGGAAGAGACAGGTAACGAAAACAACTGCAAGAGTCTATGCAACCCTTTATCACTTCAAGATCAACCATCTATTTGACCGCCTTTTCTTATCACGGCTTGTTGGCTCATTGATACAGCCTCTGATCGACTATTGCTGTACAGCCTTTACTAACATCACTGGTGAACACAAATTACGTCTCTGAATGCTTGTGTTTGGTTTGTATTCCTGATGAGACGTGATAAGTATATCACGCTTTACTTTGAAAAACTGTGGTAGCTCAAGATTAAATCCAAACGCTTTTACTTTGTCAACTGTCTAATTGAATGATAAAATCTCAGATGCCATTTTTTGTAAATTCCAGCGGAGAGACGATTTCATTTCGCGTGAAACGAGAATTTTTGATAGCATGCTTATCTTGTCACAACATCGTTGGAACAGAATTCTTCAAGCTCTCTTTTATATTTTCTGCTATAGAATTTTGGAACATACCAGTTTTGGAGTATACCAGTTGACATATGGTATGTGTGCATCCATCCTTGATACATTTAAGTGAAAACTATAATTATCTACTCTGTAATAATTTTTGATTTTGTATTTTATTCGCATTCTTTTACTTCATATTCACATAAACTGTCATACTATGCACGCACGCGCATGCACGAAAAGAAAATAAACAATTTTTATCTCATACTTTTTTTTGTAAAATTGATAGTACTTGAATAAAATATTATTGAAAACTAATATTCGGCGATTTTTAATAATTAATATTATAATAACTATTGGGAAAATTATAAAATGGTAGAGAACTTATCGATTTAGTTTAGTCCGCTGTACCTGCACATGAAATATTTGACGGGTATTCTGGGACACCCTGTATGTAATTACAAGGTGTTTGAAAAGTAACGATAAATCTTTCATATAGGGGCAGAATGAACAAAATTAAGAAGAAAAGACCTTTACCATTTTACAATTTCCGCGATGATTAACGAGTTATTAACTTATGAAAATAGCCAAGGCACGTTGTTTATAAGCGGCAATTGCCGTCACTAGACATTACGTTCCTAGCGACGGTGAACGCGCGCTTCACCGCGCTGGACGATCCTATCCTATCACGCGCTTGCATTTGGCGGTAGATTAGATGAATTTAGCTGTTTTCATAAGTTAATAACTCATTAATCATCACGGAAATTGTAAAATGGTAGAGGACTTTTTTATCTTAGTTTAGTCCATTTTGCTCCTATGTGAAAGATTTATCATTACTTTTCAAACACCCTGCATATATGTATATACATGTACGAGGTGTGATCAAAAAGTAAGGTGACTTTTCATTTTTATAAAAAAATATTCATTTATTCATCCAAAATTATGTTATCCCCTTCAAAATAATCCCCCTCTGATACAAGGCACTTGTGCCAGCGCTTTTTCCAGTCGTCAAAACACTTCTGAAATGCACTTTTGGGTATTGCCTTGAGCTCCTCCAGCGATGCAGCCTTAATCTCCTCAATCGTCGCAAATCTTCGTTCTTTCATGGGCCTTTTCAATTTTGGGAAGAGGAAAAAGTCGCAGGGGGCCAAGTCTGGTGAATACGGTGGCTGAGGCATGATGACAGTATTGTTTTTGGCCAAAAAACTACTCACTAGTAACGACGTGTGCGCAGGTGCATTATCATTGGTGCAGAATCCATGAATTTTCTTTCCACACTTCCGGACGTTTTTTTCTTATTGATTCACGCAAACGCCGCATAACCTCAAGGTAATACTCCTTGTTTACCGTACGACCTTGTGGTAGGAATTCTTGATGCACAACGCCATGGTAATCAAAGAAAACTGTGAGCAAAACTTTCACATTCGAACGAACTTGGCGTGCCTTTTTCGGTCTTGGCTCTCCTGGGCTCTTCCACTGGGATGATTGGGCTTTGGTTTCGACGTCATAACCATATACCCATGTTTCGTCACCAGTTATAACCCTTTTGAGCAGATCAGGATCATCATTGACGTCGTTCAACATGTCTTGGGCGATGTTCATGCGACGCTGCTTCTGATCAAAATTAAGCAGTTTTGGAACGAATTTCGCTGACACACGTGTCATACCCAAAACATCCGTTAAAATTGATTGGCATGAGCCAAACGATATGTTAAGATCATCAGCTATTTCTCTAATCGTGATTCGACGATTTTTCAACACAATTTCTTTCACTTCCTGAACATTTTCGTCGGTTTTTGACGTGCTGGGGCGTCCAGAGCGAGGTTCATCGTTAACATTTTCTCGGCCCTCTTGGAATAACTTATACCATTTATAAACATTTTTTTTGCTCAAAGTTGACTCACCGTACGCCACTGTCAACATTTCAAGAGTTTTTGAACACTTAATACCATTTTTTACACAAAAATTAATACAAACTCTCTTCTCCATTATTTTCAACAGCAAAAAATCGCCGAGCACGCAAACACGAGTCTAACCTTTATGCCTCTCACATAAAAACAACACATGCTATATAGTCAAAACTGTGAACATATGATCGTAACGAGTGTACCAACATAACAAAAAAATTTTGAAATTAGAGTGTACAGAGCGTGCGAAATTCAAAAAGTCACCTTACTTTTTGATCACACCTCGTATACATATATAGGGTGGGGAAAAAGTACCGGGACACCTGAATATCATAGAAAATATAAGTATTACAGAAAAGTGTTTCAGACAATGTTGTAGGGTTCCAAAAGATCTATTTACTGATCATATCCGTTTGATCTTGCGTGGCGTATTCAAGGTCAGGTCAAGGTCAGATCAATTTTTTTTAATGGAATACCTTATTTTTTATTACATATTCTTATAGCACATCTCGAGAGCTTTCCAAAACACTATAATAAAATATTTTTTCATGAAATACTTTTGGAGTTATAAGGCTTGAAAGTTATAGTACAGCCGGCATTAGCATTACGCAAGGTGTCCCGACCGACGGCTAAAATCTCTTGAATGTCGTTCAGAATCATGTCCTGGATAACATTTGTTAAGATCAAAGTCACTGGAGATTGTTTCTTTTACTTTCATTTTTGCACTGAAAATTCATTTTTATGTAAGAATGAAAATAAAGGAAACAATCTTCAGTGACCTTGATCTTGACAAATGTTATCCAGGACATGATCTTGGACAGCATTCAAAAGGTTTTAACCGTCTGTCGGACAATTTGCGTAATGCTAATGTCAACTGTACTGTAACTTTCGAGCCTTATAACTCCAAAAGTATTTCATGAAAAAATATTTTATTATAGTGTTTTGGAAAGCTCTCGAGATATGCTATAAGAATATCTAATGAAAAATAAGGTGTTCTATTTTGAAAAAATGATTTGACTTTAACCTGACCTTGAAGACGCCACGCAAGGTCAAACGGATATGATCAGTAAATAGATCTTTTGGAACCCTACAACTTTTATTTGAAACACTTTTCTGTAATACTTATATTTTCTGTGATATTCAGGTGTACTTTTTATCCATCCTGTATATATATATATATATACAGAGTGTTTGGAAAATAATGATAAATCTTTCGCATAGGGGCAGAATAGACTAAACTGAATAGAAAAGTCTTCTACCATGTTGCAATTTTTGCAATAGTTAACAAGATATTAATTGTTAAAAATTGCCGAAAATTGGTCTTCAATATTTTTTTTACTTAAATATTTTTTTCTGTGTATATATATATATATATATATATATATATATATATATATATATTACGTATATACATATATACGCTCCTGGCAAAAAAAAGGGCTACTAAATTTTAGCACAAATTTTTAATATTTTCAAATAGCGATAACTTAATGAAAAATTGTATCAAAATAAACTGCAACTCAAATTAAAGCTTGAACATTCTCCTTTACGACTATGGAGATCAAATGTGAGTTACACAAAATGTATAAAAACAAAATAGCGGACGTTTAAGGTTGCAAAATAATTTAAAAAATTTGTTTTGTTAAACTATTGCACGTTGCATTGCTCAGAGTAATCGGTTGCATGGCACAAAAGTGTATGAATCTTTAAACTCATTGATTTCCAAACAAATCCCTATTTGGAACATTCTTCTATAATTTTTTTTTACAAAATTATAACGTTTTAAAGAAAGTGTTGTAAAACGGGCAACTTTTTCTTATAAGCTTAGTATAACTCAGAAATAAATTATTGTAGGAAACTTTATTAGAAAGGAAATTAAAGTGTAAATTTCAAATTTTAACTCTTTAATTTTGTACAAGTGCATACGTGTTTCCTGCTTTTGGCATTACCCAGGATCAACGGTGTGGACGTGACAGGAATCTGATCCCGCGCGTGCGCGCGCGCATGTGTGTGTGTTTTGTGTGTGTCTTTAGTAATGTGTATTGCCTCCTCTCGCATTTATCTATTTGTGTATTCATCGAGGTATAATAACAATTAAAATTTAAATGTATATTTCTTCTTGTCTCAAATTATGCCATTCCTTCTGCACAGCGTTGGGGAGGCAATACATATTATTAAAGTATTTAGTAATGTGTATTGCCTCCCTAAAGTTTCCTACAATAATTTGTTTCTAAGTTATACTAAGTTTGCAAGAAAAAGTTGTCCGTTTTGTAACACTTTTTTTAAAACGGTGTATAAATTTGTCAAAAAGTAGAAAAATGTTCCAAATATGGATTTGTTTGAAAATCAATAAGCTTAAAGACTCATACACACTTTTGTGCCATGCAGCCGATTCCCCTGAGCAGTGCAACAGTTTAAAGAAATAACTATTTTTCGATGCCTTCAACGTTCGCCAATTGGTATTACATTTTGTATAACTCAAATTTGATCTCTATGGTCATCAAGGGGAATGTTCAAGCTTTAATTTGAGCTGTGGTTTATCTCGATACGATGATTTTTCATTAAGTTATCACTATTTGAAAGTATTAAAAATTTATGCTAAAATTTAGTGGTCCGTTTTTTTTTGCCGATGAGTGTATATATCTTTCACAGAATCACATTCTTATATTATTTTAATCCTAGGCTTTTGTATCGCTGTTTGAATTCTATATTTAAATTAATTAATAAATATTAGGTGTTAAACTTAATTCCTGCCGTTTTTCGTCTCCAAAATTGATTTGTTTCGAAGGAAAATACCTTAATCAAAGTATTATTAATAAAGTATTATTAATTAGTAATAAAGTAGAAAATGGAGGAAATTATTTTGATTAAAGTATTCATTCATCTTCCCTTCGAAACAAATCAATTTTGGAGACGAAAAACGGCAGGAATTAGGTTTAACACCTAATATAAGATTAATCTATCAAAATCTGCTTTCAAACTAATAAAATGTGTCCACTTGTTCCATTTAATAAGTATTTATTAAGATATATATGTGAATAACTATTAATTTATATTTAGATCCCGAATTTACTCAAAGTTTATCCCGAATTTAATTTTAAAACAGACATTGAAAATTTACAAACTTGCCATTAGAGAGTTCAAACAGCGACAGTAAAGCTTAGAACTATTAAAATAATAAAGGAATGTGATTCTGAAAAGAAAAGAATTCGTGAGAAAAGGGAGGAAGAGTGTATAAGGACAGTGTTAGTGAAAAGAACGTTACCATTAACACTTTTTATTGGGCCGTTTTCAATTTGGCTTATATAGTGTTTTTTATTTATGAAATTTATCATGTGAAATAAGAGCAATTGAGAACAACCGCAGTTAACATTAGTGTGTATCTATTCACATAATGGTTACCTAAATAAGTAATTTTTACATCATTTCTTGGATATCTGCACATACATTTCGAAATTTTTGAAATCATGGATTCTTCTTGGTTCAGATCCACCAAGAAGAATCCATGACTTCAAAAATTTCATAATTAGTTGTCGTATGCACTGAAGATCGCTTAAATGTAAACCGAAACGTTCAAATCGTATGTATAGGTAACCAAGAAATGATGTAAAAATTACTTATACAGGGTGTCCGAAAAGTGTGGAAACGGTCGAATATCTCGAGAAATACACATCGGATCAAAAATCTGAAAATATACGTATTCAATGTTTTCAAAAAAGCTATCTTTTGACATCTAACATGACCCCCCACCCCCACCCGCTGTGAGTGAAAGAGAGGGTAAGTTTAAAATTTTAAATGGGAACCCCCATTTTTTATTGCAGATTTCGCTTCTTCAGAAAAAGTTACATAAATTTTACCTATTACAAACATTTTTTTGATGACAGATGGCGCTGTAATCAGCGAAATTAAAAAATGAGTCTAAAACGTTTAAATATCTCAAGAAATACTCAAAGGATAAAAAAAATAAAAATGTACGTATTCAATGTTGTCAAGAAAGCTACCATTGACACAAAAATTCTACCCCCCACCTACCATCCGCTGGGGGTGAAAGGGTAGGTAATTTTAAAATTTTAAATGAGAAAACCCCCATGTTTTATTGCAGATTTCGCTTCTGCAGAAAAAGTCGTACCCTTTAACGCCGAGATGTGCTGAATTTCGACATGGATTTCAACCCCCAACAATTAGCAGAAAAGAACGTAGACAAGTATCGGAAGGTCCATTTGTATGTAATAACTTATTGCTTAGGTTTTAATAAATATATATTGTTTTATTTCTATTTTTATATCTCTTTTTGAAAGCCTTTATGTTAAAATTTGTTTATTTGGCTCATAGCTATTCTTAACTTAAAATTTTCTTTTGTATTTTATTGAGCCATTCTTTTTATATTCATTTTTAAATATTAAACAAAAAACACTAGATAAGCCAAATTGGCGGTCCAATAAAAAGTGTTAATGGTTAGGTAGATGTATGAAAAGAGGTTGGAGTTCAGTCAATTGTAGTTGAAAAGAAAAATATATTAGTTCAATAAGACTGTTATAGCACTGAAAATTTTTTTTCTTTATTAGATCAAATCTGGTTCCAAAAAGGATATTCCAAAAAGTAAAGAGCTTCTCCAGAAGAAAATTTTTGAATGAGTTTTTTTAAAGAAATCTGGACAAAAGAGACAAATTTGTAATCTGGATAAAGAAGAATTTCTCCGAACATCGCATACGTAATATTTACTTGACTATTATACTATTTCACCCACGGTTTCGATTTGTGATTTGCCGTGAAACGAACGCCAAGGCAAGAATCTGAAGAGCCTTTTAAAATGTGTTGAGTCCACGATGAATAAAAGGGAGTCGGTATTAATTGGATATGTTACGATTGGACACCAGCCATTTACAGCGCTTGAACAGTGGAAAGCTCCAAGACACCGATCGCTATGAGTGGATGTGTCGAATCGTAACGTAGTCAATTGGAATCCTTCTATAAAAGAGCCTCTTCCCCTTCTAAAGCTTAAGATTCGTGAAAAAAGGCTAATGTGGGAAAGAAGCAAGTCGACTGCGGTGAGAAAGAGGGATCCTGATTTTCTAACAGAGAGCAAATTGGAACCAAGAAAACGAAGCCCGATAACCTGCAGCAAAAACTCAAAGTAAGGCTTATCATGGAACAAGGTCGGAATGGATTCTGATCGGAATTATTCAATTATTCCGTAGATTTCTATTGTGTTTTCTAAGGAAAATAGAATAATTCCGATTGGAGTTCGTTCCAACATATTCCATAATAGGTACCCAAGAAACCATTCTGGCATTCTGAAATCTTCCTCAAGGAGGAATAGGATCCTATAATCTGTAGAGGAACTCCCAGAAGAACTGTCGACATGACAATCGATTTCGAAAAAAAGAAAGGGGGACAAATGTTAGGCAAAAATAACTTGTGTCGAATTGCCCTTGGGTTCATGTCGATTTGAGTAAGCAGCAAGAAACAAACGTGTTTCCCGGATTACGAGTAGATGTTTTGTTGTTGAAAACGCCTTAAGTCCATATCAGACGAATTGACGATTACGTTTAACGGTTGTCCGCTTTAGCTAATCATGATGGATTCGCTGCATCGATTAGTTAACAGAACCAGGCAACCGCTCATTATAATCGTCAACCCGTAGTCTGATAAGGACTTTACGCTGGATGTCGACAAATTTTGGCATTCCATAATTATTTCCTGTTTTACGTTGCTGATCCCAATAAACAAGTTCAATTTCTGAAGTATAGTGTGTTTCTTTATCACGCGAATGAGAAGTATGCGTGTGAGAAAGAAATGTCGCGGATATCCGAGACTGCGGAAAAGGCTGCGAACACAACAATAATCTGAACACAGATATATGTATCAATTCATGCGTAAGTAAAATTTCTAATTAGTGTTTCATTGTTGATTACATAATTTGCTAGTATTCATACACCTTTTTTTCCTTTCTAAATTTATCAAGATGATTTCGTTTCTATTCTCTGCCAGTACATGTCGATAAGTGCACTAATTGCTTTAAAAGAATGTTCGACGCGAGTTCTGTCAGATACGTATTAGAGTTAATAACATTCTTGAGGCTTCCACAGGTGCTTTCTGTATAAAGGTTATGCGTTTCGCAGGTTTCCTCCGTGTCCAGATCCATTCTTGAGATGCCAACGTTTCGTGAACCTTGCAGTCCACTTCATCAGAGCGAGGGGCAGCCTGATACTGAGCTGTTCCTCCAGGCCGTTCCTTTTTATATTACGCTGCTTGTTGGGGTGGTGGGGATGGGCGGAGAGGGGGAAGGGGTTGTGGGAGGGGAAAGAGGTGATGGAATTGGTCGGTCTTCAATAAGGCCCCTCCGCCCATCCCCACCACCCCAACAAGCAACGTAATATAAAAAGGAACGGCCTGGAGGAATAGTTCAATATCAGACTATCCCTCGCCCTGATGAAGTGGAGGACTGTAAGGTTCACGAAACGTTGGCATCTCAAGAATGGATCTGGACATGGAGGAAACCCGCGAAACGCATAACCTTTATACCTATTAAAGTTATATAGTTAAAAATTATTCATCACCAAACATGCGCTTCAGATCTGTGAACGCACGCAGAAAGGAAAAAGAGGGAGAGAGAGGGGGGGAGGAAGGGAGGGAGAGGGAAAGGAGGAGGAAAGAGAGAAAGAGAAAGGGAGAGAGAGAGAGAGTATATAAAGAGGGCAATAATGAAAAAATTCTAAAATTGTGCTGTACCTAACAATATAAACGTACCTCGATAGAAAAGAGATCGTGATTCGACGTTGCAAACGTTAATGGCGCATTTTGATGATTCGTTTCAAATCGTAATTAGAATTCTAAGAATCTTCAGTATTTATCGAGAAACATTTCTGTAGAAATATTTACTGATATAATATTCGTACACGCGTTACTTATTATTATAATTTCGATTCTATTACCAATAAACAACAGTAACTCTTCTTCTTTTAATATTTCATTTAACATTTAAATCGAGTATTCCTAGATTTAAGCAGTTTTCATAAGCTGTAGCTGCTTAAAAATGAGATAAGGATCTTATTCATCATTAATTGCAATTTTAAAATTAGCTATATCTTAGAAATTATTATATGCGAAAGAACACATGAAGCAATTGAAATCTATATCTTCTTCTCAACAATAAAATTGCCTTAGTTCAATAAAGCAGGCTTACAAATATATTTTTAAAAATAAAGTCTTAAAACGGCATTTCAAAATATTTACTTATTAAGTCCTGTTAAATACATACGAAGTCTGTTCATATAGTCTATTTCCGTAACTTGATAAACCTGCTTCATCAAATCAAAAAGCTCTCATTAAATACAAATTACAAGAATTATTAAACGTTTATTTCCACATTTCTAATGATTCGAAATGTGGTTAATACGTTGGCAAAAGCATATCGCCCAACCCTACAGCAATTATAGTAATCAATTATTCAATCTTCGCAATATTAGAATATTTTCTGATGTCTCGTCCATCCCTTTCTTCTCATACGAATCTTCATAAGCAGCTAAATTCGAGTGATTCGCAAGGTTGTCGAGAGAGAGAGGGACAATTTGTAAGTCCGAAAACCGACGAAAACTGGCAAATACATACCGGTTTGCGAATGCGGGGATTCTATTCCACGGTGTCCGTCTTCCGGCCTGAGGACCGATGAAAATGTCGGTGCACTCGAAACCGTTACAGTTGGCGGCTTCTCAGTCTTATCGTTCCTTATTAGTTGATGAACCGGCGGTGGACCTACGCATAAAAGAATACTTGAATTGACTTCAAATTCGACAAAACAAAAATTTGAGACATTTTGCAAAATAATTGTAAAATAAAGTACGATCGCGTATAAAGTTCAATTTAACCATTGTCCTTTTCAAACGCAACTATATATCTTTTTTAAGTAAATATCTACATTTTAAAGGATATTTTACAAACATAAGAATAATTATTATCATCAACATATTACTTACATCATCATTGAATTATGAATAACATAGGTACGGTCGATTATATGCTTTACACGTTAGCGTTAATACAAAAAAGTTCTTCGTATGTAAAAAAAATGAAAAAAAGAAAATAAAGAAAGATATTACAAGAATACAGTTTCTGTTGCACCATAAATCTCCCAGGGACATCCTGAAGACATTCCAGAGCATGTCCTAAGGACATTCTCCGAATTCTTCGAAGAATAGAATGTGTTATATGGATTCGTAACGATTCAGATATGCTTATCGCTAAAATGTTTATATACATATATTCCGTATAAAAAGGAACTATTTAAAACTATTTAAATTTCTGTAATTACTCGATTTTTTATATAATTACTCAACTAGTAACTATTGGCAACTGCGTACGTTAATAGTAATTGAATAGTAACTAACTACTATTGGTAAATAGTTCTGAAAAGCAACTATTTACGTCTATGTAACTGAGTAGTAATTAGATAGTAACTACGACTATTGGCAAACAGTTCTGAAACTGAAAAGTAACTACGTGATCACTGAATGTAGGGAAGAACAGGGTCACAACGACTACGTGATCACTGAATGTAGGGAAGAACAGGGTCACAACGCTCAACGGATCGTATTGATTACCTAATTACGAGAATTTTAAATAATATACAGGATGTCCGAGACTTCTCCCATCACTTACAAATAAATAGAATCGAGAGGAACACAAAAGTGCTATACCGTTTAGCGATATTCGCAATAATAATCGAGATATTAATTTTTATAATCATACTAATGAGAGCATGTCGAAAAAAACGGCGAAACGTGTGAGCGGCGATGCCGGGCGTCGAGCAATGATGCGCTTCCCCTCTTGTCTCTCCAACGGCAACCAATACTTGATAAACTAGGCCGGGCTATATCTTGAGCGGCCGGAACGTTTCTCTGCTCTCATTAGTATCATTACAAAAATTAATGCGTATTATTACTAAACGGTATAGGACTTTTATTGTAAATATCGCTAACGGTATAGGACATGTTATTTCGAATATCACTAAACGGTATGGGACTTTTGTGTTCATCTTGATCCCATCTACCTTCCTGCAAGTGGTGGGAGAAGTCTCGCGGAGGGGACCCTGCACATTTCTTTTTATCCAATATTTTATATAAAATTGGTATAAAATTTGTCTAAAATAATATATTATCAGACATATATGAATAACTACGAAAAATATACATTCGATGAAAATCTTTAGTGATAATTCATATAAGAACATCCAAAAGAATATTCTGCCATTTGACACGGTTCCATGTGTCAAAGGATTTTCCATTTATATATGACCTCAAGAAGATACTCTACAAAGTAAAGGAATTTCGTATAACCATAAAGTGCTGGATTTAGGATTGCAATCTTCTCAATGCAATGCTAGAAGAATGTATTGCATGTACTGACATGCACGCTTACTACAGTAACACGCAGGGACGTCGACTCAGGAGTTTGCCAAATATAGAGTAACGGGCTGGCGAGGAGGGCAGGGGCGGATTGGAGCCTTCAATGATACAGAAGCGACCGAAAAAAAAGGTCATTTCATTAGTCGGATCCGAGAGTAAGATGCGCATATATAACATGATTACGTTTAAACATTACTTTCATTTTGCAACTTCATAATTATATGCACATATTCAGTTTGGTAGATATATTTTGTATATATATATATATATGGGGCATTCTTTCTCAATCGGACACCC
>NW_017300102.1:120443-163237 GCF_001594075.2 Trachymyrmex cornetzi | reverse complement strand
GAAATAATTACTAAAACTATTTTAATAAAAAATCGAAATTTTTGGTCGGTCATATTGGGTCTACCATTTTGAATTTTCGAATATTGACTGCAGATTTGTAATCAGCGACCTCGAAAACCCCCAAGTACCGAGTTTCACCCGAAACAGGTGAATTTTTTATTTTGGTCCGCCATTTTGGAAACGCCATCTTGAATTCCCAAAATTGTATTAAATAAATTTAAAGTGGGTAAACTAATTACCACTAATTTTCGTAACAAAAATAATTTTTTAATATACGCTGTAATACTTTTTTTGCACATAATAGGAAAAATATAAAATAGTTTTCCTGTATTTTGGAGTGTGGACGCGCCGCCATTTTGAATTTTGAAAGGGGCCACACGGCAAATAAAAGTAGACATGTTTAGCTAAATTTTCAGCCCTGAAAAAATTTTTTGGGTTTATATGAATTCTGGGCAGAGGGGGGTGTCCGGTTGAGAAAGAATGCCCCATATATATAATATATTAGACTTCATACATGTATTGAATACTATTACAAAAATGTTTGTATAACAGTAACTCAAGAAAATTAATGAATATATAAATATATACATACAATATATATGTATAGATATACAAAATGTTTGGAAATTAGTGATAAGTCTTTCGCACAGGGACAAAATGGACTAAACTGAGAAAAAAAATCCTCTATCACTTTACAATTGTCGCAATGATTAACGAGTTATATACAGGGTGTCCCAGTAACTCTGTTACAAGGCAATATCTCCGTTACCGTTAATGATACGCGAAAATGCCTGAGGAAGAAATTGTTTGGTTCGAAGGGACACACATTATGGTGAGATTTATTTCTTTCTCAAGGTCATATTTTTAGAGCCTCCAAAGTCATCGATACTTTTTTAAATAGGACTACATATTTTTTTCATTATAGCGTGATAGCTGAGGTCAAGACGAATCCAATGGCCTATAATACCATGACCTTCACGTGACCTTGAGAATGAAAAATTCAGAAATTTTGAGGAATGGGTGCGAATAATGAAATAAGTACAATACAAAATTTTGCATTGAAAAATTTATTGTAATAAATGTTCAAAATTGTTTCCATGTACTTCTAAACATTTGTTGATTCGAGTATTAAGCAAACGTCGCACATCTGCTTAATACACTTCCTTCATTATTAGAAGATGTTCCTCTATTCTTACGTCTGGTTATGTGGTTTCAACATTCCTCTAGATTTTTTTCTATGGGGCTTTATCAAAGAGAAAGTTCTTTCGACAAAGCCTACGACACGTAATGACATGAAAGAATGAAAAAGATGTGCGACGTTCGCTTAATACTCGAATCAACAAATGTTTAGAAGTACATGGAAACAATTTTGAACATTTATTACAATAAATTTTTCAATGCAAAATTTTGTATTGTACTTATTTCATTATTCGCACCCATTCCTCAAAATTTCTGAATTTTTCATTCTCAAGGTCACGTGAAGGTCATGGTATTATAGGCCATTGGATTCGTCTTGACCTCAGCTATCACGCTATAATGAAAAAAATATGTAGTCCTATTTAAAAAAGTATCGATGACCTTGAAGGCTCTAAAAATATGACCTTGAGAAAGAAATAAATCTCACCATAATGTGTGTCCCTTCGAACCAAACAATTTCTTCCTCAGGCATTTTCGCGTATCATTAACGGTAACGGAGATATTGCCTTGTAACAGAGTTACTGGGACACCCTGTATATGCACAACGTACTTAGCGACGGCGGACGCGTGTCTCGCCGCGCGGGACGGGTCTATCCTGTTGCGCACTTGTATTTGGCGGTGGGCTGGGCGAATTTGGCTACTTTCATAAGTTAATAACTCATTAATCATTGCGACAATTGTAAAATGGTAGAGGACCTTTCTTCTCAGTTTAGTCCATTCTGCCGCTGTGCAAACGACTGTATATTCATTATGATCATATTTATTATGGAATGAACAGAATACACATATTAGGTGTACAACTTTGCTTCCGCCGTTTTTTTCCGAAATTCGAGGCTTTATTGTAAAAAACTGGTTATACATTTATGATTCAAAGTATTATCTATCACTGGCCACTACTTTCTTTCATTTTCGGGCAGCGTACAAATCGCGCGTCTAAAAAACTGGTCATCTTTTGAGGCTATCCACGAATCGATCCAATTTTTTACTTCTTCATAAGACCGGAAGTGCTGGTCAGCCAGGCCGAGTGCCATTGGTCGAAACAAGTGATAGTCAGAGGGAGCAACGTCTGGAGAATACGGCGGATGGGGTAGGACTTCCCACTTCCAAGTATGTTTTGGCCACATTCGCAACATGGGGTCGAACATTGTCATGCTGCAAAATCACTTTATCGTGTCTCTCGTTGTATTGCGGCCGTTTGTCTTTCAATGCTCGACTCAAACGCATCAATTGCGTTCGATACCGATCGCCTGTGATTGTTTCAGTCGGTTTTAACAGCTCATAATACACTACGCCGAGCTGGTCCCACCAAATACAGAGCATGACCTTGGACCCGTGAAAATTCGGTTTGGCCGTCGACGTGGAAGCATGGCCGGAAACTCCCCCTGATTTTCTGCGCTTGGGGTTATCGTAATGAACCCATTTTTCGTCCCCAGTCACAATGTGATGCAGAAATCCCTTCCATCTTTGCCTTTCAAGCAGCTGTTCACAAGCAAACAAATGCCGTTCAACATCTCTCGGCTTCCACTCGTACGGCACCCCATTTCCTTGCTTCTGAATCATTCCCATGGCTTTGAGGCGTTTTGAAATGGCTTGTTTAGTCACTTCCCATGATCGTGCCCATTCTTCTTGATTTTGACACGAGTCTTGATCAAGTAATGCCTCCAATTCTGCATCTTCGAAAACCTTCTCTCTTCCACCGCTATGCCGGTCTTCGACGTCAAAATCACCGTTCTTGAAGCGTTGAAACCACTCAAGACACGTTCTGTCACTAATAGCGGCCTCACCATACGTATTTGAGAGCATTCGATGAGCCTCAGCCGCAGATTTCTTCATATTGAAGCAGAAAATTAATACCTTCCGCAAATGACAAGAATTTGGCTCGTAAACTGACATTTTCAATCGAGAATAACTTTATGATGCAGACACAAATCGACTAATGTTTCTTTGGGGTTATGTTGACAGATGCCCAAGTTTACTGTATGACGTCTATGATCTATTTATTGTATAATATACAATATTTCGACCACCACTTACCGCTAAAGTCATCTATAGGAAAACGGCGGAAGCAAAGTTGTACATCTAATATATAAGTATATTTATTTATAAGATATATCACATATACAATATATATTTATTATATATATTTTATATATTATGTCTAATCATGTAACGCGAATGTGGAACGAATTTTGTTTCTGCTTATGAATTCATCCATTACAGCTTCTAAATTAAGATTTCGTGCGGTATCTGAATAAATATATAGAACAGCCGTACAATTCAACAAAATTGAAAGCATCGTAGAACGTATGTACATACATTTTTAATCTTCTGAAAGCTGAAAAAGATCTTTCCACAATACTGGATGTTGCTTGGATTGTAAGCAGGAATTTTTTCATTTTTGCATATTCTAACATAATTTCTCTTATGGCTACATCTTCTTTAAGAAAATTAACATCTTTTAAATTACAGATCTTTATTTCCTGAGCCCCTGTTCTGTAACTGTTTTACACGCCTACCGACACCGACAGTTGTCGGTGTCGTTGCGCAGCTTTTTCACCATATAAAATATCTGCGCAACAACACCGACAACTGTCGATAGTCGTGTAAAGACAGTTACAGAATAGGGGCCCCTGGGTACCTATCATGGAGATTTTGCGATTCCGATCGGAATTGCGAGATTCCAACTGGCGAGTTTTCGACTGCGATTTCGCTCATACGATTTTCCTATCATGGATCCCAAGCGAAATCGGCTTTCCGACCATTTCTATTGATTCGAAATGAACATAAATGAAACGATAGAAACGGGTGAAATGGACTTTTGCGACCAATTACAATGCAAGTCTAGAAGAAAAATAACTAAATTCAAAATGTCGGATACACTATGAAAAACATTGTAACAAGTGGTAGTGAGCAGTAAAAAATATGAATTTCTTAATAATTTTTTAATATTTGTTAAATTATTGTCCTAAATGGAAAAATACAAAATAAAGTAAATAACGCATACATAAAAGTGATAACAACTAATCAAGTCAGCCCTATGATTGTTCTTTGAGCATTATTTTGTATTTAATAGGTTATATTTTTCGCAATAAGTAGAAGCATCAACTCTTTGGGGGATTATTATAAATTTAGTTTAATTGCGTTGAAAGTCCGAAAAGTAATCGACGCGTAATCATATATCTGAGATAAATTATTTAAATACATATATAGATATATTATTCCAACATCCGATCTCGATCATAAGTGTTATTTTTTTCTTTCTTTATTTATTTTTAACTTTTCTATAATTCCTAATACACACAAATACACAACCGTCCCAGCCAAGCGATCTTTCGAGACTTAACCTCCAAGGGTTTAAGTATCTCTACTTTATCCTTGTCGTTCTCACGTTCTCAATGTTTGATTCCGGTCGGAATCGACATTTCGCCAGCTCGCGAGGTACCAGAAACTTTCTGACCGTTTCGGAAACAATCCGACTGCCCATGATAATCCATCTAGTAACATCTAGTGATAAACGGAATAATTCCGATCGGAATCCATTCCGACTTTTTCCATGATAGGTACCCAAGCCTCTACCATATTAAAAACATCGTTCGATATAGTTTTAATTTGGTCCTGTCAAAATCGGTTTTATATATTGTAATAATGCGATCAATGTCATTTTTGTCTCGTCAAAGCGCTACATTTGAGCACTAGTGAAATATCGGTTGGCGATCGTGAAAAAAGCAATCACCAATCAAGTCGTAAACATGCGACTTTTCACATATAGTTTAATTAACTTTCATTTTTAATAAAATATTAAATAAAATAATTTCAAAAAATAATTTATATATTCTTCAAATTTTCAAGCATGGAATTCCATAGAAAAATTTCAAGTGTGGAATACTCCACATCAACCACTATAGTCGACATACCCTGAGTATATATGTATAGAAGTGTCCGTGGATAAATTTTATGACGGGACCTATTTGCTCATGTGAACACTACATCATAGATCACGTGACCGGTTTCGGCTCACCCGTCTTCAGATTCAATATGAGATGTTTCTTGGCGTCCGGATACATTTTTTATATCTTTAATCAATATTAATATTAGTGCTGTAGGAAATATTGATATAATCGCATTTTAACTAAAATCCATATTTGAATAACATGTTATTAAATCTTTAATTAAAAAAAGAAATAAAAGTGCATACATCGTACGTTATAAATAACGTACGTACTTTCGTCTTTTTTCAATTAAGTAATTATTTACAAACCTGTAAAACGTAGGGTGTTCCAATTTAGGAGGGTATTGTATGAAAAGTCGCATGTTTACAACTCGATTGCCTCTTTTATGATCGCCAATCGATATTTCACTAGTATCCAGATGTGGCGCTTCGATGAGACGAAAGTGACATTGATCGCATTATTGCAATATATAATATAAAACCGATTTTAACAGGAGTTAATTAAAACTACATCGAACGATGTTTTTTAATATAGTGGAGGCCAGGAAAATAGAGATCTGTAATTTAAAAGATGTCGTTAATTTTCTTAAAGATATAACACAAGAAATTGTGTTAGAATATACAAAAATGATAAAATTCCTGCTTATAATCTCGACAACATCCTGTACTGTGGAAAGATCTTTTTCAGCTCTCAGAAGATTAAAAACATATCTACAATGCTTCCAATTTTATAGAATTGTACGGCTGTTCTGCATATTCATTCAGATATCGCACAAAATGGGTGGCACCCAGTTGGACACGGTTCAATTGAACACGAGCCACTCACAGCGCTTGAGACTACAAAGCTCCTAAGCACCGGTCGCTATGATTGGTGGTGTCCAATCGAGCCGTGGTCAATCAGGATCACCCCGCACAAAATCTTAATTTAGAAGCTGTAATGGATAAATTCATAAACAGAAACAAAATTTGTTCCACATTCACGTTATATGATTAAACATAATATATATACGTATAATATATACAATAAATATATATATATATATATATAATACATCTAATAAATAAATATACCTATATATATATATATTCTGTTAATTCCATAATGAATATGATCATCAAAATTCTTGAATATGATTGGTTTATACATTTAGACCCAATGAGGAATTAAGGACAAGACCAATCACATTGAAGAATTTTACAACAGTTGCAAAGCTGCTTTCTCTGCTGAACGTAGCCATTGTTGATAGCGTTTGCCACCAACTTGCGCTACCAACGCTCTTGCCTCCGAGGTAGTCCGATGGGTAACGTTAGCGTTTGTGAGTTTCATGAACGCTAGTAGTGAAGGTAGAGAACTGTTTTTTGCCATTTCAGTTTCCTGTGGTTTCCTGTCTTTTCTGTTCCCGCCATTTTCATGTTGTCACATGTTACCGAGATTATTTTTCTTGCGCCTTTGCATTTTGCAATCCACTTTTCGACTTTTCTTCGTATTGAGCCTCGTAGGAGATCAGGTACCGTTATCAAAAATTATTTACAGCGATGAAGAGCAGATACGTTCGGGGAGACGCTATCAACGCTACCAGTGCTACCATTGTAAACGCAATAATCGTTCATAGAACTCACTATCGTGCTATTGGCTACACAAAGTGTTAGTAGCGTTTGCGTTGGTAGCGTTGATAGCGTCTCCTAAGAGTCTCTTTAATGAGAGTTAAGTCGTGAGGGGAGCCGACCTCGTGATTGGTCAGATTTCGAGTCCCTTTAAATGCCGCCATTTGTGAATGTGGTAGTGAATCTGTGAATTGGTGTGAGCACTGTTTCATAGTATAGTAGTACAAAAAGGCGCGAACGCGAAATCGGACTATCAACGGTCAACCATGATGGAATTGTGCTGTTTCCGGCCGGTACCCGGCAATGGCGTCCTTCCGCTTTTATGTCGTAACTTTTATTAAAGGGACTCTAGAGATCTTTCGGAAGCGAGGTCTCCCGGCGCCTGATTGGCCGATAACCGTGTCGCGCGACCCCGCAAATAGCGTAGGCTCGCGACAGCAACGTAGCTTCCCGCAACTTGGCGCGAAATCCGAATTTCGCCAGGGTAGTCTTTTCTCCATTAACTCCTCTCATTTCTCATACGAAGTCCTTCCTGCCTCATCCAGTTCCTGTTGCTCGTCTCTCAGACCGCTGAGGTCTCCTTGGTGGACGTTTTAGTGGATCGTTCTCCTGAGAAGTTACATCCTCCTGGAGTTTCGGCATCCTCATTTCTTCCTGTAAAACAGAATCAGCACTAAAAAGGCGCAAATAATAGATGCAGACAACAAATTTAAAAGAGTGATACGACCTGCGTATCCACGCCACTGGGAGTAGTCTGGAGTCCTTTCGGTGACGGTTTTCTTCGGCGGTCCTCTTCTCGGCTAGCAACCGGGTGAGACAGCTTTATACAATCCACGCACACAGCTACCGATCCTTACTCTGGTTAACTTTACTTAACAATTCTCGTGAAAGATAATGAAAAAAAATATAGAAAAATAAATAAATTAAAGTGGCACATGACCGTCAACGCCCGCACACAGATTTGCTCGCCCTCACGAGCCGGGAGGACCCAGGATCCACTTGACTTAACTGCGACACAGTGACGGATGAAAAACGTCACGTCACAATATATAATATATGTATATATATAATATATATAATATATACCAGACTGAGTATGTGCATATAATTGAAGTGCTGCAAAAATAAAAGTAATGTTTAAACGTAATCATGTTGTGTATGCGCATCTTACCCCCAGATCAGACTAGTGAAATGACTTTTTTTGGTCGCTCTTGTACGACTGAAGGCTCCAGTCCGTTCCTGCCCCCCTTCCGCCCCCACGCCAACCCGTTACTCCACACTTGGTAAAATCCTGAGTCGACGCTCCTGCAGCCTTGCACTACACCAATCGTGTGTAAGGGCTACACTGCATTGAAGTGGTGTTTATCATGGTGTACACTATTTCATCGTTGCGCTAAAATCTTGCTTCTGGTTGATTTTTATTTTCAAATTTTTTAATATCACACTCTACCCCATCCCTTTGAAACGGTGTAACAAATTCTCACTTCGTGCATAAAACTAGCTACATCATAGCCACGGAAACGTAAATATGTTACACCGAACAGAGGTTTGCCTACTACCAGCCGTGAAAATACTCAAATACATTACACTGTCTAAGTGTTGCACTGGTGGGCGACAGTGCTAAGAAAGAATTAAGTTATAAGTTTGTACTTTTTGCACCTACAAGACTGAAAAACCAACATCTGCGGAAAATAAAGCGAAAAAACATATTGACAAACGGCATATAACACTTCAGAGAGTACAATGTCGTCTAAAAGATGACTAATTGTAAATTGTTATAATTTTTTAGTGAAAGAATATAATAAACGAAAAGGTGATTAAAAAGCAACAGATGTCGCACTGCTAGTTATTTTTATACCTCGTCCATATATGATAACTAAAAGGTGACTTTTGTAAATATCTTTCAGTTGTTTTTAAGAGGACTTCTTTTAATTACTATATTTTGGCACATATAACGTGTAATAACACCAAATCCTTGAATTAATTTTAAGTTAAACGAAATTGTATGACTGTCAGTATACGTCCCATTTATAAATCCTGCAATGCTTCTATGTCCTGTGTATAAGAGTCATTATCTTTCATTATAGTCCACTTTGGGGACTCGCTTTTGAAAAATACTTTATTAATGTTTATTGGAACATGAATAAAATTTCTTATAATGCTGCACTATTTTTCTATCCTGTATGGTTTTCAAACACGAGAAACTAAACTTGACTACGTCATTCTGGCGTTCAATATACTGCTTGTGGTAAGTGATGAAAAATACCAAAATACAGAATAATATCTTTTTCATGTTGTCGTTTTGGTAATACGAAAAGATATCTTTTAGTCGACCTTTGTCGAAAAGACCATAGAAAGATAAAGAAAGATGTCTTTTTTTAAGTCATTTTTAAGTTACCTTTTCGACAAAACTACACGGAGAGAATTTTCTCTTAGAATTTAGCCTGAAAATCATGACAATAGTGGGATAACATAGTATTTCAAAGAATTGTATATGAGTTTCTTTAATTTACTAATATGTCATAATAAGAGATGTAATATAATTTATTAATTTTACTAAAGGGTATAGTAAAATTTCAACATTTTAAAATATGTTACGCAGTTTATGATTCTTTATTATTTTAAAAGAATAGATGCTAAGTAGTCATGAATATATAAAATAGCTTATACAATTTTTACCATACAGCATGATATTTTTAATCTAATTTAATCGCTTATAATTTTACCGTGTAACATAGTAATTGATCGACTGTAATCGATATTTATCGGTTATTTTCGTTGTCGAGTGTGTCTCTAGCTACGCTAGAACTTACTCACTTCAAAAAATTTTACAATCTGCATTATAATTTTTACTACATCATTTATAAAAAGTCTCTTGTATATTTCAAAAAATCTATCGTTACTGATAATATTTCATTATTGTCAAGTTGTCCCAAGCTTATTACCAAACATGATAAAATTTGTAATGAATTTTGCGGTAAAAAATAACTAAAAATTCTCTCCGTGTAAGAGACGTCTTATAAACATCTTATCGTCTTGCCGAAAAACAACTTAAAAAACGATATCTTTCCATTATTTTTTAGACATCTCTTTCCTTTGCCGAAAAGACAACTTAAAAAAGACGTCTTCCCGTTATTTTTTAGTATTTTGTGCAGTCTAGGATCGCGTATGCAAGCAGTAAAATATATAGCAACATAAGTAATCTATTTCCGTAGTTTTTTAGGCGCTGAATATATTTACTAAATTGCTTTAACACATCACAATTTTGAGAAATTTATTCTTAAAATTGCAAAAAAAAGAAGTATGTTAATATATTTTAGCATATTATAATTACATATTAAGAAAGGTTTATTGCAAGCAGAATTAAATATGTCGTTAGGATGTTTAGCCTAAAAGAAATTTGTTGTGTTTATTATGTTCTTTCCAAAAAAATATTTGTAATTATAATAATATAAAGTCAATTACATTAAACATATACAATTGATAAAAATTGAATGGGGCTCCAATGACTAATTCAATAAAGGTTTATAATGCCAATGAGAACCAACACTGTTGTACGTGTGTAATAAAATATTATATATATGTCAATCACCAATAATTACAGACGTTTCGACCATAAGATGTTTGGGTATCCAGCTAAATACAACAGACGATTATGAAGTTCTTAAATTTGAACAACAATTTAACGATGTTTCATTAACTGTATGCGCCTACTTCGTCATAACGAATTAATTTGACTCTGAAAATATTATCGACACACTCTGAAGAGAACCGAATCTTATAGTCGAAACGTCTGTAATTGGTAATTGACATATATGTAATATTTTATTACATACGTACAACAGTGTTGGCTCTCATTGGCATTATAAATTTTTATTGATATACAATTAATAATCTTAATAGCTCTCATTAGCATTATAAATCTTTATTGATATACATGCAACTAAGAAATTATCAAATACTTTTTAATTATTCAAAGTTAAGAAATTTTTTAAGTTGTTGAGTAATTGAATGTTAAAGTTGATAAATTCAAAATGACAGAATCTTAATGTGTCGAATGTCAAGAATAAAAAAATATTCAAATTTTAGAAATTATGTGTGTTTAGGATTTTTTCATACAATTGAAATTGAATTTATGAATTTTGACATTAAAGTAGAATTTAGCTGTCTCTTTCTAACAAAAAATCCTTAAGTTTAAATAGTAAAAACATGATTTAGAAACACTTCAAATAAGAGAAAAAATTTAATTTTTGTTTGAAACGGATCTTGATGCTTGATAATGGTCATATGCAAATTTGCAAATACATTTTTTAGTATTATAAATTTGCGCATCGATTTAATTTGTTGGACTTATCAAGATCCAAGAAGCAAAATCCGTTTCGACGAAAAATAAAATTCTCTTATTTGATTTATTCATGTCGGTCTAAATTTCATTTATAATTGTTTAAAATTTTTTAATAGATCCTTAAGTGCCTATATATATTGCTTTGATGTAAAAGATTCTGTATTATATATATCTTTTTAACCATAATAGAGAGAGAAAGATCTTAAAAACACATTTTTTATTGTTTTTGAAAATTTATTGCTAGTCACTCCAGTGTTCTAGAGATTTCGATAAGGATTCGAATTAAGACTTGAACATTATACTTTACAATAAAAATATTCAATTTTCCACTTATTATCAAATCTCTAATGGGTTTTATTTTAGAGAGTACAAATGTACATGTATAGGATAACATAAAATTGCATTTACAACAAATCTCTTTTCATTGCTTATATCATATAAATAATATAAATAATAATAAAAATATCGGATAAAACTTTCGAAAATGTCCAACGCCCGACTGCAATGAATTTTGGCAGAAATACTCCAAATGACATTAAATGAATGCCCTTAAATGGATTTTCACCGACAAGAAGGTTTAGTGTCAAAAATGTTTAAAAGTTATATGCCACTTGAATGGATTACCTTTACACAGCTCACTATAAGTCACTTCCGAGACCTTGATATTGACTTTAACCCCCAAGAAGATCTACCCTATCTGCGTCCCAAAGTAGGAGGGAAGGTAGGGTGACAGTCGCTTTGCATGGAAAGTAGTGCGTCCTTAGGCAAGAAGGAGGTAGAATGAACCTCGCTTCACGTGGAAAGTCAGACATCCCTTGGCAAGGAGGAAGGCGAGGTAAAACTCGTTTGCATGGAAAGTCGATCGCTCCTTGGCAAGGCGAAGGTGGGGTAAAACTCGCTTCGCGTGAAAAGTCTTGCGTCTCTTGACAAGGGGAAGGTGGGGTGAAACTCGCTTCACGTGGAAAGTCGGACGCCCCTTGGCAGGGAGGAAGGTGGGGTATGTGAAACTCGCTTTGCGTGGAAAGTCGTAAGCCCCTAGATAGAGGGGAGGTGGGGGTGGACCTCGTTTCGTGTGGAAAGTCGGGCGCTCCTAGACACGAAGGCAAAATTTACGAAAATTCATTTCAGCGATACGTAACTTTGTATAAACATATTTAGTATTAAACCTTCGTGTCGGTGAAAATCCATTTGAGGGTATTCATTTGATATCATTTAAAGTACTTCTACCAAAATTCATAGCAATTGGGCGGTTTTGGATATTCACCCAAAATATCAACTGAGGATTGTGTGTGTGTGTGTGTGTGTGTGTGTGTGTGTGTGTGTGTGTGTGTGTGTGTGCAAAAAAAAATTATTATCTAATTTGCATAATAAACGCTCAAAAAACCACAGAAAACAGTCACGCTTGTTCTTGAATTTAAAAAATTATTTTTTATCGAATACTGTAATTATATTAGATAATTTTATCTTTTCTTTCCTTTCGTTTAGATCGCCTACACTCTTTGACATTTATATTAAGAATACATACACTTACATGAAAAAAAATAATTATAGAAACAAATCTCTGGAAATGAAATAATCCGAACAAAAAATAATAGCCATAATATAGTGATAATAATAGGATCATCACGACATATAGCTTTTGATTTTTATGAATGTTTGCAACCAAAAAAAAAATGAGAAAGATCAAGTAAAAACAAGGTTCCCACTATTTCAATCACAAAATTAACACAAATAGCATGGTAGATGCAAATGAATAATTTCCGCGGGAGGAATCCGATTATCTACATTCCCGATTGCACACACCATTCACATCAGTTGTGATGCCTAGTAATTTTTCTACTGTTTTATCAATAAGAATACTTTATTTTTAAATTGGCCAATTAGCGATGCATGTGCGCAATATGCGATGTAAGCAATCAGAACCCTCCCAATTTCCGTGTCCTCCTCTCCCCTCCTCCCACGAGTTCTTTTTGCTTATACGACGTGAACTAGTTTAGTGAGCCTCGGACACGAAAATGTATTTATGCGACTACCGCTCGACCCCAACTCTGTCTACTAAAAATAAAGGCAAAGGCAAATTTTGAAACTTACTGAAGCTAGCCGCCGGCTGAACGTGATCCGCAGTCGTGGCTGCGGATGGTGGGGTGTAGCTGCTGCAGTAGTATGGTGGGTGCTCTATTTTGATCGCGTTTATTTGAGGCTGCATGTCGCTGAGGTCATGCAGTATGGACGCTGAAACCAGACACATATTAGCAGCTACGGTTCTTACCACGCTCGTACGTGTGTCATTCGTTTTCCTTGCACTCCACGAGTACGATCTACGATTGCGAAAACAGCACTTCCGTGCAAAAACCAACCGAGAAAATGAAAAAGAAAGAGAGAAAGAGAAGGGAGAAAGAAAAGGAGAAAAATTAATTTCTAAAATACCTTTAATAAATATATAAAAAAAGAAATAATCCAAGAAATATCCGCAAAAAGCGGAATTAAGTTGCAATTCTCTCTCAACTATCAATCTATATAACCTAACACATATACATAGATAGTAAATGCACGCGCGAGACGTATTAAGATGCTATACTATACTGAAATAAAGACGTGTAAAAAAACATTTTTTTTTTCTTTTCAAAGTATTATAGTATGTACCTCGAAGATTTTTTTCGTACTAAACACGATTCCGATTGCGATTCCATTGTCAGAATTTGCGTAGCACGTTAAGGTTTCGAGAAAATAAAAATACGTAAAGGAACACAGTAGTATCGTTGCGCTTGTTTTAGAGCTGAGACACTATCGTGTCTTCTGATAAATAGACAAAAAAATGGCATTTTTTTCCATTTTCAACAATTTTTTTACAAAAAAGAAAAATTATTTTTAAATAAAGTCTATGCTAAAAGTACAATTGTAGAACACTTTCAAACGAATTTTATTTTATGATTAAATGACTCTTATTATTTTAATAATCAAGTTGTAGCTGTTTGAATTTTAAACTTCCTACAAAATCTACAATACAAAAAAGACAAATGTGTCTATTTAAATGTCAGCGAATAAATATTTATAATTTGAATTTAACTATAAAAAATATTTCAAGCATACAAGTTTTGGATATATATAACTACATTATACACGGTTACACAATCAAGTTGTAATTTTAAAGTTGTCAAAATAGTGCGGAATCATTGACTTTAAAACTTTCTGAAATAACTTTTTAACCTATTTATTTATCTATATATGTGTATATGTGTAAGTTTATTATAATTATTGATTACAATTAAAATTAAAATTACAATTATTTATTTGATGCCATGTATTTGAGTATGTATTTCCCTGTCCAGAGAGATAGCACAAAGAGTATAAACCTAGACTGCACAGAATATTTATATATGATAAATATTTATTACTATTTATTATTATTACTAAAATATTATATGAATATTTTATACATATTTTATATAAAGCTTTATTCGAAATATTATTAAAATATAGACTAAATTTTATGTAATATTTATGATAAATATTTCTAGTAAGTATTTTTTACGTGGATTATAATATCTTATTGAGTATTTTTACAGTATTTACAATATATATTTACAAAAAATATTTCATAACATTTATGATAAATATTTGTGATCTGTGCCATCTAAAATAACAAAAATATTTATAAAATATTTAAAATAAGTCTTATAAATATTTACAGAATATTTGTAAATATTTTATAAATATTGTGGCTGTCTGGGAAAAGAATTTTTTTTTAAATTCAGTCATATGTCATAAATCCTGAATTCATTTTCAGATGCAAAAAAAATTAATTTTCTGAAAAGTTCTGAAAAGAATTTTTTGCATTTGAAAATAAACTCAGAATTGATGACGTTAAAATTATTTTTGAACTCTTTGTGCTATATGGGTTTCTTATATTATGAATTATACAGAAAATCTAAAAATAAAAACAGTCATAACTTGATAAAAATAAATCGTACAATCATAACATAAAATTCATTCATAATCTCTTGAATTGTACCTTAAAAACGTTGATTTTATTCAGAAACAAGTATTTTTGTTGAAAAAAATAATGACAATGTCTAAAAACATCATTTTTGTCTATTTCACCATAATTTACTCAAAATCCTGACGTACTGCAATGAACTTTATACGATATCAAATAAAAAATATTTAAAAAGTTATTTAACTTTTGTTTATAAATATTAAGCCATTATTTACCTCTATATTGTATTTTAAAAGTGTTTTGTAAATATTTATTTAATGATTTTATAAATTTATAAAAATATTAAATAAATGTTTAAAAAATATTTTTGAAATATTGTGTGCTGATTGAGTACTAGAATGCTTAGAAATCGGACACAAAGAAAAAAAAGTGCATGCATTAGACAGAAAAAAATAAACGTTGTTTAACTATCTCTTTCTTCTTCGTGTTTAGCCTCGAAATATTGCGGTGAGAATTCCAGTATATTACATTGTACAGGGTATAAAGCTACACCGCACACGAGTCATGATTTTCATGCCTATTATTTTTTTTCCTTCCATGCTGACCAATGCATAGTATGTACTTTGCTCCATCACACGAAAGTGTCATCTACAGTGGCAAAGTTGTATAATAATGCATTAACGCAGGCTCATTTTTTTATGCTTTTATTAGTATTACTATTTGATCTTTATCCCAAGACATTTTGTCGTTTAACATAAATTGTAAGTTAATTGGTCGAATTGATTTATTGTACATACGAACTACAAACTAAAAAAGAGAACAGAGAAGACCTTAATCTATACATCATGTACGCACCAATCAATCATGTAACTATTTCTAACATTTGATTAGCAAGTGTAAGGAAACGCGAGGCATGAAATAATACTCCATATCAAACACAGAAATCAAGAATAAGTAGCATATTTCTTTTAATGCATGGAGGTGTCTAGCAGGGTTGGGAAGTAACTACATACTTGTAACTAAGTTACAGTTACAGTTACTTTTTTTCGGTAGCTATAACTTAACTTAGTTCCTTTTTTCCATCAGTAATAAGATTGGAAATAAGACCGTTTATGTTAGAAACATTACATTAAATACTAAGCGCCACTACGGCGCTATGTTTCCATCTGTAACTGTAACTTAACTTAGTTACATTTCTTCCAATAACTAGTAACTAATTTAACAGTTACTTTTACAGTTACTTTACATTTTAAACTTATTTGTCAATTTAATGTGATTGGTTAAAATTTGAATACTGATTAAGGATACGTCCATTACAAATGCTTCGATATATACTCATATTGTTCTGTCATGATAACAGAAAAGTAATTGAAAAGTTACTTTTTTAGTAACTGTAACTATACCGAGTTAATTTTTAGTCTCAGTAACTTGGAACTAGTTACTTTTGAAAGAAAAAAACTGCAACTATAACTAGTTATTTTTACAAAGTAACTTTCCCAACCCTGGTGTCTAGCATGCATCAGAGGGGAGCGATGCACTTGCACACAGTTCAATTACACACATCGGTCAGTTCCTAGTATTTTTTTCCTGCTTTACTAATGAGATTATATAATATTTTTTTAAATTAATCAATTAGCGATGTGGGCAAGTGATATATACCCGCAACAGAGCAGGCATAGCACATGTAAGCTCATTATGTAGAAAATCATGCATCGTGTGCGTTCAGCTTAACAGAGCAACCGAACTCGTTTTTCAAAAAATGTGCATTTTCTTGAAAACGTTCCAGACAAAAGTTGTAGGATTTTAAATGGCGCACTAAATAACAGGTTTGGGAAGTAACACCGTTACTGTTGTCATTACTTTCTTTCAGCAATGAATGAGTAATTCGGTAATAATGTTACATTTCTTCAGGGTTAGGTAAATTAAGTTTTTTTTAAACTAAATTAAGTTAAAGTTAATGGCTTATAAAATTAATGGAATTAAGTTAAAAATTGAAGGAATAAAAAATTAACTTAATGAAAGTTAAGTTATGATTGAATTAACTTAAATTTAAAAAAAAGTTAATTATGAAAAAATTATTTTTGAGATCAGAATGTCCTAATTTTTCTTAAAATGAGATTACTTTAAATAACACTTACAATATATATTATTAGATAAATTTAATTTTTTTATTCACATGTGAGTTACTTATCCATATATGTATAATAAGAGTCACAGCATAAGGTGTTTTTGCCAAAATCTTGCAAGAAAGAAGGGTATATATTTGCATTATCTCTCTTTCTTTAACCTTTATCTAACTTTCTTTCGTCTAAAACGATTGCTCACGCATGTTTACAACTACATTGACTTGTTACAAAAAATATACATAAAAATTTGGAAAATGGATGGATGTGCAGCACTGTTTTACAACAATTCTTTATCTAAGGCTTATTTCATATTTATGTTGCTGAAATATAACGTACGTTTATGACACCTAAAATTAGTGTAATTCGAATATAAATGTAATTCAAATATAAGTGGGAATTGACAAAACCTATAATAGCAAGCCAATAAAAATTGACTACCGTACAGTGTGATTTTTATTATAGAGTCTCTAACCATAAAATCATTTAACTTTTTCTAAATTAATTCTCTAATGTTTAAGATTTTATAGAAAAAAGTATTAGCTTTAAGAAAAAAATAAAAAAATTTTTAATTTAAAAAAATTAATAAATTGAAGTTTAAAAGTAATTAAATTAAGTTAAAAATTGATGTATTTAAAATTAACCCTTACCGTACTAATATGAGTAACTAGTGACCAAGCGATTCTTGTCCGTGCAAGTTTCTTGCAAGCTCGGTCAACCCGGCGTTTGTTAATGCCGCGTAAAAAAAGTTTGTAGTGGGAGGGACCTGTGCGCGGCGGCGCGACCCCTGTCGTCAATCTGCCTATGACTGGCGTGCAGTTCAAATCGACATGAGACACTAGTGACCCTTGTAAGTATACGATGTTAGCTTTTTGTGAAAATAAAAATTGTGTCAAAATCATTATAAATATTCTATTTTCACTCTAAATTAATGTCTGAATGTTTGTTTTCATTAAAAAAATTTTTTTCTAAAAAAATTATTTATTTTTTAGACAAAGTAGATAGAACTGAAGAGGCGAGTCACGCTTTTCTTTACATATATATCTAAATGTATTAAAATTTATATTTTTTTTATAAAAAAATACATTATTTTACAACAAAATAAAAAAACGCATATTTTAACTCGATTTTTCCTATTTGTCTCTTGTTGAAAATTACTCATATTCATGTGTTCAAATAATTTAACTTTTTGTAGAATTCGAAGTTCTAGAATTTTTTTTTATAACTTCATATCTAAACTACAAAATCCTGGAGTCATTTTTTTATATTCATTTACTATAAAAAGTTATAATTTTTTAAGTTAAATGTCATTTTTACTCAACTTATGAGTCTTTATTTTCCAAAATAAAGAGTCAATACTTATTCTAGAAAGTTGAAAGTATGGTGGTGAATTTTTTTAGAGATTTTTTGAATCATTTTGAAAAGGTGAAAAAATAAAGAGATTCTAGTGACCCCTGATAGTATGGATGAGGCACCAAATTGTTCATAATACGTTAATTAAGTTAAGTAAAAAGTCATTAATTTTTTAACTTATTTTTAACTTTGAACGTTTTAACTAGTTACTACCCAACCCTGCATTTCTTCATGAGTAACGTTAATGATAACGTAATTACATTTTTTTAGTAACGGCAATAAATTTGACTCATTACTTTTATCGTTACTATATTTCTAGTGTACATGTTAGGACCGTGTAAGAACCAATAAGTGTGTTCTTGTCAGCTGAATTTTTTGACAAGCGTTTTCGCATCCTGTGTGCAAGAGTTAAGCGGGGAGCACAGACTCTTGCATAACGCATAACACATGAGGCATAAGAAATTGAACCAACCAGAGTTCTCTATTACATGGAAGGGAACGAAGAACTTCGATTGGTACATATTCTTATGCATTACGTGTTATGCGTTATGCAAGAGTCTGTGCTCCCCGCTTTAGAGCCCAGACACAAGCTTTTGCATAACGCATAATGCATAGTCCATAAGTGAATCAACTAATCAGAAGCTTTCCTTTCCTCTCATTCCATGGAAAAGAAGAATTTCGATTGGTTGATTCCCTTATGCACTATGCATTATGCGTTATGTAAGAGTCTGTGCTGCGGCCTTTAAAAGTCCTAAATATAACTCGTGTAAAGTCTGTGTGGGCGTTGAGCATATTCTCTTTACTACATATAATAAAGAAAACTAACTTTCCGCATAAAAATATACTACTAGTGTATAAGTAAATTCGACAAGTAGTGTAATAATGTAAACTAATAATGCAATAGTGGTGGAGAAATTTTAATGAAATTTTTTTGAAATTTTAATGAAATTTTTTATCGAAATTACTTATTGCACTAGTGACACTAGTAGTATATTTTAATGCGGATTATTTGTGAAATTATGTATGTGTTTAATATTATACATAAATATATTAAATATATATATGTATATATGTACCTATATGTACATTTGTTAAGTTATGAGTCTTCTATTAAAAAATAAACTTTTAGCGTTTTTTTATTTATATATTTACCATACAAATTTATGTAATATTTTATGAATGTCCAGGCGCGATTCCGTAACTGTCTTTACACGCCTACCGACAGTTATCGGTGTCGTTGAGCAGATATTTTATATAGTGAAAAAGCTGCGCAACGACATCGACAACTGTAGGCGTGTAAAGTAAAGACAGTTATGAAATCGCGCCCCAGGAAAAAGTAACAAAAAATAATAATGACTCGTTTTTAGTAATGATAACGGGAACGAGTTACTTTTTTAAAAAAATAATTAGAGATTAGAAAGGGCATATAAGAGTCAATAACGCAAATCATATAATATGAAAATCAAAACACAAAATATATTATACTCTGTAAATTAAAATTTGACTAATATTATATGTTTCGGCTTCTAGATTGAGGCGCTCTTCAGATATTCTAACGCAATAGTGTTGTTAAGATGATGAACGCAATAACAGAGATGGATAATAATATATAAGCATTAGAGGCCCGATGAATGCTTTATAGAGAAACAGAAATTACTCAAAAATGATTGTTGGAAAAGACTTCGGACAAATTAAATTTCGGTCGAATTGGCTCAAAATTTGATATATTATGTAGAGCTTGTCGTCCTGATAAAAAGTCTCTTCAGGCACGACGATAATGAACTGTTTCACCTCTACAAGGCGTCATTTTTCAAAACGGGCTAATACTACAATATCTTATTTTAAACTAGTACGGTACATTCCTATGTCTTTATTTGCAATTTCTATATTTTTAAGTTAAAAAAATTTATATAAAGCAATTATTTATAATATTGACTTGATTGCTTCTTACTTATCGGAATGCTTGATTATTGTAAGTCTCCTTGCCTTTCACAAATTAGGGTGCTTGATTATTGTAAATCTCCTCACCTCTCATAAATCGCTAGATGCTTAAATCTCTAAAATTAAGTTATCGATCTCAATATCTTTATAGCTTTTTTGTAACAAGCAATCAAATCAATATTATTATTCTTATAACTTTTTTTAACTTGAAAATATACACAGAAATTGCAAATAAAGATGTAGGAATGCACCGTATTCATTGAAAATAAGGTGTTGTGATATTAACCCGTTTTGAAAAATGGTGCCTCTTATGCCCGTTTCTGCCAGTGTGGATTAATTTTAATCTCGGTTCAACTTACTCTTCATCTTTTTCTTATTTTTAAAACTAGAAAAAGATGAAGAATTAGTTGAACCGAGATTAAAGTTAAACTGCATTGGTAGAAACAGGCATTAGAGGTGAAATGGTTCATTATAGGGGATCATGCCCATGGAGACTTTTTATCAGGACAAGATCTACATCAAATTTTCAGCCAATTCGATCAAAATTCAATTTCCATAAGGTTTGTGCAAGGTCCTTTCTTCATATTCAAAATGGTCATACAGTCGTATTTCGCATGACTTTTTTAAACATATAACAAGTAAGGATAACGAATTACTTTTAAAAAAAAAAGGACGGTAAGGGTACCGAGTTACTTTTGTAAGATAACGTTGTCAACCTTGCTAGATAGCAATGTTAGTATGACCTTGAATAGAACTGTTTGTAAGATAACGTAAAAATCACTTCAAGATTTTTTAATGAAGACCCGTTTTTATTGCATATTCTTATTATGTTATCTCGAGAGCTTTTCAAAACATTATAAAAAGGAGTTATAAAAATTTTTAACTATATTTTAAAGTTAAAAATTAAAATAAGTAGAACAACCTATGATGACCTCATATAACGTCAATAGGTTATGATCTTGAACAATATTTAAAAGATTTTAGGCAGTCGGACAATGCTATTGTCAGTGGTTGTAACGAGTATTCACTTCCATATATACGAAAGCGAGACTTTCGCATCATTTTAGACTTTTATTTTTGCTTTTGCTATCGCATAATTATGTGAAAGTTTTAGCGAAAGATTTTGTCCGACTTGTACACCCAAAAAAAGACAATCTAATTGTAAAGTGAAATTTCCGGTAACCTCATATTCTAAGCAGAAACTTTTACAGAAAGAGTATTCCTCTTCCAATACACTGGACTATTCATCAAAAATGTATTGGAGATTATTCTAACAGTTTTCCTCTTGTATAAAGAGGAATATATTTACTGAAAGCGGAGTGCCCTCTTACAAGTAAATTATATTAGGAACAGCAAAATTTTTACTGCAGATGCAAAACAAAAGTACTCTAACTGTAAGAATATTGTACTTAGCATATTTTCCTATTGATTTCAGAAGATTCCTCTTGAGACCGTACACTGAGAAACCAATTTAGTTGAATCAACCAAGGATTTGTTTGCCCATATCCAAACAAGAAATTAATCGATGCAACAAAATAATTTAGTTGAAGCAAAGCATTTGGTTATTGTAACATTTCACTTGTTTCTGGTAGACGTTGACATCTGATAAAGTTGTTTACAATAACCAAGTGTTTGGCTTGAACTAAATTATTTTATTGTATCAACCAAGGATTTGTTTGCCCATATCCAAACAAGAAATTAATTGATTCAACTAAATGGGTTTCTCAGTGTATATAAGAATAAAATCCTCTAAGATTTAGCGGTTTCTGCTAATATTAAAATTATTTTTTTTTTGGACGTAGGATTCACAACTTCATCGAGAGCACATTGGATGACAGAAAAGTGTTTTATGTTTCATTCATTGATTTGACGATCTAGAGACATTTTAAACTTTAGAGTTGTGTATTTATTGAAAACAAATAAATATTAAATAGTAATCTGATTTCATCAATAGTTTGAGTCTCGAGAGACCGCTCGAACAAGGCGGACGTGTTTCGTCTCGGGTGTTGCATCACTTCAGTTATTTTTTTAGAAAACGTTACTGATTTCCTACTGTGCATTTGCATTTTTCATACTAAAATCCCTTTATTCGTCTGAAACATGCGCCGTGCGATCCTAAACGCAGGCGCCCGGTACAATGCTTGGAAGATCATATTGTCATTTTCGACCGTGTTGCACTATCCAATCGAGAAATTTGGTCGATTTAAAGTATACTGTTTTTTCACAAGTTACTCTATTTTTCGAACATCAGTGGCTCAATTTCAGCCAAATTTGGTCAATAAAAAGAGGAAGAAGAAGAAAAACAAATAACTGTTTTCATACAAATTGCACAAGTGTAATATAAATTATAGCTAAATTATAATAATAATTAATAATAATAATTAAGTGTATAAGTGATAACAATATTATCATGCAATAATTTGAATTGAAATCAATAATATTTTTTTTTATTTTTAGAAAGAGAGAGAGAGAGAGAGAGAGATTTGCATATTATTTTTCCTAACTGTCAATTTCATCATTTAGCAGAAAGAACGAGATCTTTTGCTTTTGCGTTCATATTATAATGTCGCATTCGCTTTCGCATTTGGTTTTGTTTTGACCACTTTCATTATAATCCTATTTATTATAGTGCTTTGAAAAGCTCTCGAGGTCAGCTACAAAAATATGTAAAATAAGTATGTACAAAATAGAGGTTTTTATTAAAAAGTTTCAAAGCGATTTTTTACATTACCTTGGCAACTTTATCACATTAATTGGTATCTAATACGTCGATAAAAATCCTATAAACTCTTGTCTGAAACATTTTTCAAGAAAATACATATTTTTTTGAAAAACAAGCTTGGTACGGTCACTCTATTACATCTGTATTATATACGTAGTATAAAGATCACTACGTACTACGAAATTTTCGACGACGACAGCATCATATTCAGTACGAGAAAATCTTCCAAATATGTCACACTTTTTCTTTTAACACTTTGAAAAAAATTTTTTGTTGAACCGTGCAATAGATATAAATGTGTGTGGATTGCGTGTGCGCGCGCGCGCGCGTGTGTGTGTGTGTGTGTGGGGTGCGCGCACTCGCGTGTCGTATAACCTTTCTAAAGGAATAATGACCCATCACGGCATCTCAGCGTCAAAGCTTTTTATTATTTTTATTTACCTCGAGATATCATATCTTTCTTATTAAAAAGATGGTAATAAATATTTAAAAAATATGATAATATATGATACAAAGTATCAACAATCAGGATGCTTTCAAAAGGTCTTTCGCATTGAGCTATTTGTCACCTTTCGAAAGCATCCACAGAAAAACTGTCATGTGTATAATATATCTGGAAAAAGAGTTAACCCAATAATACAAAATCAATCCAAAATTTATTGAATGTAAAAACGCGTGTAAGACAGCAAAAGTTGTGTTACGTGCAATTGACGGACAAACTCAAGTTCGAATCTATGAGGAATATATAGCGTCGTACCTTTTGAAAGCATCCAGAGCTCTTTGGAGCTGAAGACACCTGTTGCAAGGATCGTATCATTGCAGACGACACCATTATATAGTTCATGATATCCTGTACCTGGGAACAAAACCCAGCGAATAATATTTAATATCCGCTCATTGCCAGAATCACTAAAACCCAATATATATGAGTTTGGATATGTGTCGGAATGTAAAAATTTTATAGGAAATAGGGATGCATCGGATATCTGGAAATCCAGATCCGGTATCCAGTATTATCCGATATTTTTTTACTATCTGGTTGGATAGCCGAATATCATTAATATCCAGCAATATATGTATATACTACTAAAGTTTTATTTAAAGTTTGTGTCATTGATGTAGAATTCTATTTTTTTCAGCTGAATTTTTTGCACAGTTCATCTTTCCTCTTCTTATTTTCACGTTGAAAAGATAAAGAAAATTATTATTGTTATTTTTCCCTTGCTTTCCTTTTTTTTGGAACTTTGGAAAATTTGTATCGAATGCCCTTACGAAAAGAAACTACTGATTACAACTACAGTACTGCAGTAGTATAATAGTGTAGTAGAAAATACAATATTCAACCACTATTGCACTGCTTTACTACTATACTATAGTACTGGTAGTGCTGAATAGTGCCATGTATCACTACTGCGAATTTTTCGCTGAAATTTCAAAAAAATAAAATTAATTAATCCAGTTTTATTGTTAAAATAAGTATTATTGATTAGTATCATATTCCACACGATAAAATTAAGATAAAAAAACATTCCCTCTGAATTCGATAATTAATTTCATGGCATTCCCAAGCGGTCACTTATCCTAAGTTGTACCCCAACATAGCTTGACCTCTGCGATCGTATGGAAACTGCTCACTAGATGATCCACGAACACCTATAATGCTAATAGATATATAGTTATAACGTATCTGATCTAAGACGTGAAACAGATAAAACATGTATGGAAAAAAATTAATATTTAATATAATTGTAACGATCTATTAACGAGAACATACTAATATCATATTGTCTTCTCACACATATTAAAACCATTTACGTTAAAAAAAATGCATAAAAACTAATTTTTGTGTATTTGTAATAATTTTGCAATGCTTTTAGCAAAATGTTAAAGGATATTTAATACATTTTTAGAGAAATATCAATTTTTTGGAAAAATTTTCGGACAAATTTGTAAAGAAATTTCAGTCTAATTCCAGTAATTTTTTATTTTTGTTGAAAAAATCACTTTCAGCAAAATTTAAATCATATACAGGAAAATTTAAATAAACCTTCAGCAAAATTTTCCAAACACTTTCGGTTAAAATTCAACGATGTTTTCAAGATTTTTTATTAAAAAATCACTTTCATAAAAATTTTAGATAAATTTTAGACTAATTTCAAAGAAATTTCAACAAATTTTAGTAAAAATTTTTCACGAACTTATAGAGAAATTTCAGTTAAATTTCGATGATTTTTCAATATTCTTGCTGAATAATTCACATTCAACGAAATTTCAGTGAAATTTCAACAAATTTTCAATATTTTCGTTGAAATGTCAATTTCAACAAAATTTCTACAAGATTTCAACAAAATTTTTCCACCAGCACTGAGAAAAATGTCCAGTATTTTTTATCAGAAATAACCGTTCTAATGCTTTCTCCGATCAATTTCGATCGGATTTAGGTTATCCGATGAAGTGACAAACACTTTTATTCGATGAAATGTAATTTCCGATTACATGTGAACGGAATATGAACTGTCATATGCCTATCCGTTAAAATTTCATCGGATAAACCTTCAACTTGATTGGACATTAAACTTGAACAGATAAAAAGAGTATTTTATCCGATCAATTGGAAAGTACTGTCTGAAAGTGAAAGTCACATGATCGGCGACTGTTTCCATAGGCTCTCTAGGCTGATGATATTGGCTGATGTGTTCAGCAGAGAAAATGAATCAGTTAGCTTAGTGATTCTTTAATATCTTTTTATATATTGATTCTTACCTTTAGATCTTCGCTAAATCTAAGTATAGGAACCAATCGTATTAAAGAAACACTAAGCGCTAATTAGTTTTCTCTGCTGAACACAGCCATTATTTTCGTGTTGAAGTCAAGCGAGCATGTGTCTCTAGCGCGAATATCTATTTAGTTTTTATTATGCATTCGTTCTTATTCTTGGCTGCATATACTACAATATCATTGAAGCATCGAAAAGAAGTGTGACGACGAAATTTCTCAGGATATAAAAACAGTTCTTGAAACTATGAAAGTTGAGGAAAAAGTAATTCACTTCTTATAAGTAAACCTTTTTCTTATACAAAAATTTACATGTTAAATGATCAATGCTTGTTTATTCAACTGTGTATAATTTAACGTTATCCGATCAAAAATATATGCGTGCAGGTACTTGATCGAACATAATGTGTCGAATAGTCCGTTCAAAAGGTAACGAACGGATATTTCTCGTCAGATACTCCGACGAATTTATTTCCGATTAAATGTGATCGGATTTTTTGTCTGATCAAAATAATCGGAAATAATCGTTTGTTACTTTTTGAAAGAATAATCCGATCATTATGATTGGAAAAAGCCTGGATATTTTTCTCAATGAGGGAATGAATTTGTATTTTTGTTAGCATATGATAAATATGAAATTCTATATTTAAAATATCTATGATAATAACTCGCTTTTAATAATACTGTAAAATATTGTCCTTGCATGTGGAAATAATAACTAAATGCTCTAATGGTATATATGTATTTTTTACTACAATAACGATTTTTTTATATTAAATGCTACAAATATACTGAAAATACTCCATGTTACTAAACATTTTGTTAATAATATAATAAGAATACTGCAGTAGAGTTAAATATTAATAATATCACTATTAGTAGCTCTGAATACTAGTAGATTAAAAGGCCACTGTAGTGATTTTGTTATCCATAGCGACAAGTATGGGAAGTGGGTAATCTTTTATTTCATGTAAAACATAAAAACAATACATTTATATTTAAGACGTGGTCGCTTGAAGGAGAGATGGGCTTTTCAAAATGTTGCAGATTTTGATTTTTTTACTGAAAGCGTCGAGGTTGAATGTTGTTGCAATCGATAGTTAATACCCTTATTCCAAGACAGGCGGACTCCGATACCCCCCTCAGAAGGATGCAAAGGATTGCTATACTGGGTAAAAGTGGTAAATTTTTTCTGAAAAAAGAAAATCGATAGCGATAAGGTTGAATTTTTGTCTACTACTTAATTTTGGTATCAATTGTCGAGAAATATGATTTCCATACCTTTTGAATGATCACGAAGACAGCCGTACTTACCCAAATACGCACAACTTGACATGGAGTAAGAAAATTGTACGTGTTCCGGTAAGTATGGCTGCCTTCGTGATCATCCAAAAAGTATGGGAATCATATTTTTCGACAATTGATATCAAAATTAAGTAGTAGACAAAAATTCAACCTTATCGCTGTCGATTTCTTTTTTTCAGAAAAAAATTACCGCTTTGACTATGGCGATTCCTTGCACCCTTTTGAGGGGTATGGGAATCCGCCTATCTTGGAATAAGGATATTGACCATCGATTGCAACAACATTTAACCTCAACGCTTTCAGTAAAAAAAATCAAAATCTGCAATACTTTTAAAAACCCATCTCCCCTTCGACCGCGATCGGGCTTAAATATATATGTAATATTTTTATGTTTTGCATTAAATAAAAGATTACCCACTTCCCATACTGATCGCTATGGGTAACAAAATCACTACAGTGGCCTCTTGGTCTATAGTGTCGCTAGTGCAGTAGCGAACACAGTGAAAATAGTAGTGCCTACTGGAATAGCGCCGAATATTACTATAGGATCATAATAGTGTTAGGATGCTATTTCACTTGTGCGTTTTTGTCGTATACACGGAGAGAATTTTTTCTTAGAATTTACCCTGAAAATATGACAGCCGTGGGACAACATTGTGTATTTCGAAGAATTTTAATATAAATCTCTCTCATTCATTAATAAAACTACAATAAAGTATAATAACAATAAGTTTGATTAATTTTACTGAAGTGCATGGTAAAAATCTTTAAAATATTGTATTGTACCACAATCACCATATTTTCAGGGTAAATTTAAAAAAAAATTCTCTCCGTGTACACACCGACAAATGTATAATATATAAGACAGGGAGATCTTTAAATCTCTCTATAACCGATCAATAGGCTTGAAAATTTTTATCGTACGATAAAAGCGTAAAAATGAAATAGAGGCCGTAAACTCTACTAAAACTAATAATATACACTAGCAGTGATAGTATTGTAAGTGTTAAACACTAGTAGCATTACTATGATTCAGGGTATCGATCACGTAACTTTTTCTCTAGAACGAAAACGTGAAAAGTGAAAATTTTTATTTATATGCAGAGTGTTCCCGGATTGAACCGCCAAACTTAAAATATAATTTCAGGACTTTAAAACAAACAAAAATTTTCCTCTGGATGCTCGCAAACGCTTCGTTCAAGAAATATTTACTTCTAAAATTATGCAGAACTGTAGGAATGAATAATTTCGAAATATCCTCTTTATTGCTTTACAATAATCAAAATTTTATTATAAAATATGTTTTGTTCAAAATGATGACCTCCAGCTCAGAGGCAAGCATATTATTACATTTATCAATGAGAAAACGAGTGGCTGACTGACGTGGTACGTTTGTAATTTCTTTACACGCTTGCATAATTCTTCATTTTAATGATTGAAAATCATTAACAGGCACTGCATACACTTTTTGCTTAAGAGTATATCATACAAAAAAATTTAATAGTGTTAAATCTGGTGAACACAGAGACCAAGCCACAGGTCCAATAAGACCGATCCATCTTCCGGGAAAATGAATATTAAGCCATTCGCATTCAAGCGAGCTGCAAATGGGATCCAATTAAAATATTGTTCATTATTCCTAATCATACATTACATTGAAGACCGTGTTGGAAATGTTGTTCATGGATTGCTCGAGGATTCTCATGTGACCAAACTATTTCCAAATGTGACATTGCTATTTCTTTGATTAAGAACCTTGCCTGGTAAATATGCGGCATCATCTGGTCACAAAATGTTTTGTGAAAATTGTGGATCGTTATCTGTTTGGTTTAAAAACCAATCGCAAAATGCTCTCCTGAGTGGCATAACAGCCGGTAATAAATGCTGGATACGTTGAAGATGGTGAATGACGTCCATCGAGTAAAAGTGTCCATATAACTGTGGGTGAAATTCCTAACGCAGAACCAGATCTTCCGATACTTATTGATGGATTTTGATCGAAATGCTGCAATATGATGGCTGTTCTTCTTTCATTTTGCACTGGTGCAAAAACTCCATCAGCCCGGGGAACCATATTAAATGACCCAGTTCTCTTCAGTCGTTGAAATGTTAAGGGTCCTCTACATAGAAGTCGTAGACGGTCGTGAAGTCTTAAGTCGTAGGAAACTAACCAATTCTAATCGAGTATTCTCCTTATATTTGATTGATTGGTAGATTTCCTATGACTTAAGACTCCACGACCGTCTATGACTTCTATATAGAGGATCTTTTAAAGGTTAAAAGGAGAGACTATGGAGACCTCCAGTCAGTGTGGTGAAACGTAGGGATTTCTCCTTAACGTAGGGAATTTTTACCTCAAAAAGACGTAGGGAATTTTAAGTTAAAAAAGACCAAAATGTAAAGATTAAAAATCCTTACATTTTGATCTTTTTTAACTTAAAATTCCCTACGCCTTTTTGAGATAAAAATTCCCTACGTTAAGGAGAAATCTCTATTTTTACCATAACCACACTGCCTCCAGTTGAAGACGAATTTCTTTACGCTGAAATTATGGCTAAAATACTGGATAAATCGCGTTTTAATTGCGATATTTGTAATCAGAAAAGGCTCCTGAAGGCTCGTACAGAACGATTTTTTTTTTTTTTAAAGCGAAATAAAAATTTATTGTGATACCTCACCCTATGTGTACTACAGTGCAGTTAAGGTGTACACAATTTTATTATTAAAAAATTTTCAAGAATCAATTTGCAAAATCCGGCTCTGTACGTGCCTTTGCAACTCCATAAAAAAAAATCAAAAAGATTTTATGACGTAATATTACTTCTTGAAGATAAAATATCAGCATAAAAACAGATATCTGCACCATAAATAAGGAGCATACAATTTTATTCATTAAAATGTTTTTAAGAATTAAATTGCAAAATTTAGTTCTTTAATAGACTTCGTAACTTCGTAAAATATAAGCCAAAACAAGTTTCATGGCAAAATATTTCTTCTACGAGACAATATATGGTAGACTCTGATAGAGTGCAGATATGTAACTGAACCCCAAATGAGGTGTAAATGAGTTGGCTTGTTACTCCTGTCGATCCTTAAAGAGAATACTGATTTGTACGGTAATCTTCTGTTCGATTCGAAAATTGCGCGGCATATTCACAGCGAGCAGTGTTAGCATTTCCGTCACACAAAACCTATATAAATATACCGGCATATTCACTATTAGAATACGTACGAGGCATACGATTATAGGCCTGTTAATGAAGCTTTCGAGCTTCAAAACAAAAAAAGGGATATTTCAGTTAGAGCTCTATTATTCATTCTTACAGTTATCTATATATATAACTTCGAAAGTAATCTCTCGAATAAAGCATTTGCGAGCATACGTCCAAAGGAAAATTTTTGTTTTGAGGTCCTGAATTCATATTTTAAATTTAGCGGTTTAACCCGGGAACCCATACATACATATATACAAAAAATTTTCACGTTTTAGCTGTAGAGAAAATGTTATATGATCGATACTCTGCAGTGACACTATTGCGTATCAGTGGTGACACTTGCGTATCAGTACTATCAGTATAGTGATATTACCAAATTTCAGTAATCATCACTATACACTAGCAGTTTCTTTTCCGTAAGGGTATCCGGAAAAATATCAGGTATCCGGCCGGATAATTGCCCTACCAGATATCCGATTGAATATCGAATCACATTCTTTCTTAATATTCAATATCTGGTATCTGATAATTTTATCATTTGATGCATCCCTAATAGGAAACGATTAACTGAAAACGCATACTAATGTGCATACTAGTCTCGCTTGAGACGAGAAAAATAGATATAATTACGCAAATGTGAATTACAAAATTATGTCGGTACCTTTTCGACGTCTGTCATCCTCCTTACTAGCGTTGCAGATGCCATTCAGTACTTCTACAACAGAAAAATAACCGAAATAAATGCTCTTATTTAACAAAAAGGTAATTCATTTGCAACGATAGATAATAACATATTTCATTCCTTTTTATTTCATTTTTTATAATTCGAGTATATTTTATCATTAAACTCCTTATTAATAACCTTATAACTTTATTAATAACCTTATAACATCAAAATATTCAAATTATATAAAACTTCTTTTGACAACATATGTTCAACGTTTTCTCGTTCAACGTTCACTATTGCTCGGCGTTTTACGCAAATTTTGTTACGCAACGTATAACCGAAATACTGCACGATCTGAAATTACAGCGATTTCTCGAGAATTGAGAAGAATGAAGAGCTGGGCTGGTAGAAACTATAGTTTTATCGTACATGCTTCAAAAGATAAACACAAAAATAAAAGAAAAGACTTAAAAAGTTAAAAAAAAGTTTATTATATTGAGTATATTCGGAGATATTTTTGAACTCTTTCCTAATACAAGTGCGTGCGTGTGTGCGTACGTGTGTGCGTACGTGTGTGCGTGCATTTGTGCGTGTGAGACACAAGTATATTATATATATTTTTTTAAAAATAATATATTTATATTTCAAAAATTGTGAAATCTAATACATCAATTTGGAAACATTTATTGAAATATATATGTTTTTGTTAATAAACAGAATGATAAAAGACAAATCTTGTTAAAGTTTATCGCGATATAATGAAGTTTCTTAATTCTTGAAGCTTCTAGATCACAAAATGTTGAAAATCATAGATCGTTGATTGCTTTATTTCTTACACAAATAGAAATCTATTTATAAAATTCGACTTTTACTTGAAATTTTTATATCTACTTCAAAAATGTTTCTTTTGAAACAACGTGAAAGTGTTACTTCAATATTCGAAGATCAATTAATACACGACAAAAATCTTTACAAATGCAAAAATATTCTAATATTTTTAGTGGCATGAAAGAAAATCAATGTATAAGCGTGTGAGTACTCGCTAAAGATGTCTGTTACCTATTTATTTATAGAATGAGCATACAGCAGCAAGCATGGTCACGCGCTTGCGTGCGCATTTTCTCTACATGTTCATTCGACACACTGTCCGCTTCGATACGCAGACACATAAGACAAGAAATACGTATACAAACATGAAATAATGTACTCCGTATAACAAATCAAACTAACCAAGACTCCTTATAAATCAAAGAATTGGAAAGAATACGGGCGTTAGGAGTCAGGCGCAGAAGACGTCGCGCAAATAATACACTTATGAAGCTCGAAACTTCTTTATTCGCGCTTACATGTTTCGGCCCATTTTTTAGCCTTCCCCAGAGCAAACACAAACTAACATATATAAAGTAAAAGTTATCCTGTCATGGTGAGCTCCCTACATCGAGAGTTTAAATGCCAGAATTAAACAAATAGAAAGAAAAAGAAAATGAAAAAAAAGGGAAATATTAAAAATGTCGAATTAAAGAATATAGAAACTAATTTATCAAAAAACACTTTAAGAATATAATTAATTATCCTGAAAATAAGGACGCTCATAATGATTACAAAGCATCGTATCGCAAACATTACCATGAATAATTCAAGAACCGGTTCCTGATATGTTGGCCAGTTGGTATCAGACACAGTGAGTCACTTTTTAGTTATTAGCTAGTATTAATGAAAATTGTAAAATGATAAAAAATATCATAAGAAGGACTTATTATTGTGTATGAACGACACCGACTGACAAGACGTGACAACAACTCGAGATTATAATTTATCTACAATCAGAAGGTAATACTATAAGGAAATATGCATGAATACTGACTCATATACGGATATTGTACAATATTAAGATATTTGGTTTGATGGAGACTAGAAAAAAACCTTATAAAAATTTTTCACCGCTTTTACACCTCATATAGACCGTTTTTAGCCCGTTTTTAGCCCATTCTTGCTCGTTTCTTGCACTCGCAAGTACTCGTAGTGTACCGCAAAGGTACAATAACGAGTATACACGAGTATACATATGAGTATCTTTTAATAAATTGTCCGTTTTCAATACTCGTTTTTCTGCTATGAGTATTTTTTAGTGGATTGTCCATTTTCAATGCTCGTATTTTAGCAGAAGAGAACACGTTAATACTTTCCACTTTTACTAATACATTTACTTATCGTTTATTAGGGTAAACTCGGATATGATGGCCATAGTTTTTTTAAAATGCAGAAAACGTACATTTATTCTTGTTACTTTTTAACAATATTTGGGATATTACTTTCACTAAAGCTTAAAGTAACAAATACTATCGAAATTAAAGAGAAAATACTTAACAGAACTTTAATTTTATCAAAATTTTACAAAGTATGCATTAGCCATCTTATCTGATTTTTAGCGAAAAAATGGCCATGAAATTAAGAAAGATATCCATAGTATTTATAAATAAATAGTGAAAATAAAAGTATTAATTATAGGTCACTTTACAATTTACGTACTTTTATTGTGTATGTAATGTTGATTATGGCAGCTTAACTGTAATTTATTAGACATTATAACAGTTTTTAGCAGACACGTGCAAAACTTTGCAGATAGTCGAAAGAAAAAATATTAGATAATATTTATAATATTGTTATTTTGAACAATTAAAGTGTACTCATATGAACTACTGTAAATATTGATTATCTTTAAGAATGACTATAAAAATGCACTATTTATCAATTATTGGAGAAATTATGACCTATGGCCATCTTTTCCGTATGGCCATAATACCCTAGTTTACCCTAATTATCACATCAATTTCAAATTAAACGATCAAAAAGGCATCATATTTTAATATTTTTTTTTTATATTTCGTACGATCTCTAATAAATTGAAAAAAAATTCTTATAATAAGGTAACTCCGATATTTACGCCGCGCGAGGATTTACGCCACAGAAATTAGAAATAATAAAAGGAGTGGGGATAATTTGCAAGCAATCAATCTATTATATATCCTTTATGCTATATTAGTATCGTGACTTAAATTTTTTACTGTAATATTAGTAACATTATTATGTCAGTTGAATCGATTTATCAATGTATTAAGTAGCGCAACCATGTATTATAACTCACGTGAAATGATTACTGTAGAGAGTGCAAAAGACTTGGTTATTTGGTGATACACGATTATTCAATGATTTGGTGATATATAAATGTAGAGAGATGATAAAGAATGGACTACAACAAAATACAAATGTTTAACTTCATTTTCGTTCAGTTTGATGTTGCATCTTCCACCTGTTTGGAACATACGGAATTTTTTGCGAATGGGCTTTATATCAAAACGCATAAAATATACATATTGGCTTAAGTACATTAAATTCAATGCATTACATAAAACATATCGTATCTCCTCATATCATAACTCTTGTAATATATGCAAGATTAGAAATATTATCTATTATTTCCTATATATTATATATTCACCATCCTTATTCCTTAATAAAATTTTACACAAACACATTTTATATTTCAATACGTTTTTACCACTCGAATATACTTATGTACTATATGAGTGCAATCCGTTTTAACCACTAATTTTTACGAAAAAGTTCCTGTTTGCGACTTAAAAACGGAGTCATACTCATTGAGTGAAATGCATGTTTTCACCACTTAAACTAACTAACCGTTCGCGCGGGCTAAAAACGGGCTAAAAATGGTGAAAAATTTTTATAAAGAAAGGTACCCATTTGCGACAAGAAAATCGCATGCACTGTTTCTTTTTTATATTTTAAAGCTTGAAACCCCTATTTTTCAGATCAGTAATTCAGATAATGATCTAATTGATTTTTTTACGGAGCTTACAGTGGAGATCCATCAAATGTAAATCATATAAGATAAAATAAATCTCTAAATCATATAAGATAAAATAAAAGGTATATCATTTTAAGATCTTTCCTCCAAAACTATTGCGTAAGGCATTTTCTTGGTCTCGCACTTTTTAGAGTTTCAAGAAGCCTGCAATGCTTGCTTGTCTATATATATTTATTTTGAATGTTTTTTGTAAATATTATATCACAATTTATTATTACATAATCGGGCGACGAAATGGGTGTGAAGTTGTGGAGTGCTCCTGAGTTGATCTGAGTAGACCTGAGATTTAAGTGGAGTGGAAACTCGACATTACCTGCAGTGCTCTGTGAAGCTTCAGGTCTGTCCTTTTTAGTTAAAGTTCTTGCACGGTTTATTTTTCTTCCTTTTCTCTCCACGTTGGAAAGAAAAAGAGAAAAGATAAACCGTGCAAGAAGCTCAGCTAAAAGGAACAAGCCTTGTGTCTATTGGTCTACTTTGAGTTCTCGTTCGCGACTGCCGAGACTACCGTCGGCAACAGTACTGCAGACTGAAACCCGAACGCCACAACGTTTTTTCTAGCTTCTCGACTCTTACTGTCTCGCTCGCTCACTGTTTCGCTGCCTCGCTCGCTCGCCGCGTCATTACTTGGAGAAAGAAAGTGAAGAAGGAAACACGCTGTGCAGGCTTTAGTCTGCAGCACTAATCCGTTCCGAGCTCGGAGCTGCGCTTAGAGTGAGAGATTTGCTTAGAGGGGGAATTAGAGAATTAAATATGGCTTAAGAAATTTTTTCATCCCTCCCCTTACCCAATAATAAGTCACTCCACACCTGCAAATCCACCAAATAGTTGTACATGTACGTAACAGTAACCGATCTCTTATTTATCACAAGTAATTTTAACAAACAGATTGCTGAAACAGAACTAAACTGATGATAATAACAACTAATTGAGCGAAAATATGATTAGCTAACTGATGGCTAAACAGCATAAAAATTTTATCAGTTATTGATAATAAAATTTAACATAAGTGGACAAATGTTAAACAAGTTTTTATCATTAAATGGTAAATCTATTCCAACATACTGATTATACTGTCACCGATTACAATTCAAAGCGACGGAACAAGAAGATTAACGAAGACAAACACGAAGTTCGAACTTGAGATCCTTCGTTCATTTTCCCAAACGCTCAAAAAGCTTCCTCACAACCAGTGGCGGATTTACGCATTTTTGTGTCCTAAGTCCTGTACTTCTTGGCGCCCCTTTCAGAATGAACAACCAAAAAAAGAGTTAGCTGCCGTCGAAAGGCGCCACTTTTCTCCCAAACGCAAGCGTTTGGCTATATTGACGGAAATGCGCCACACCTAGCAAACCTGCACGAATATAAGATTAACTTTAATCTCGGTGCCTAAAAGGATGATACCCCTAGACCTTGGGACTTTATCTAAATCTGCTACCGCTCACGACTGCTCCACTATTCATAATTCTCATACGTATCTCACACAATGAACAGATATCCATTAGTTAGCGCTCAGTTTTTTGTCAGTTTTGATATTATATTATATTATATTTTTTATAAAAGATTTGTTAATTTTTAATATATTATAAATATTAAATTTATATTAAAACGTATTAATATATACTGCTCAACAAAAATAGAAAATACTTTCAAAACACTCAAAATTACATAATTTTTAGGTCACCGAAATTCAGTAAACAATCATCGCAGACAAAAAGTAAAAGAGCATATCAACTTAAACTTGTACTTTAACGTTTTTTGACCGTTTTTCAAAAAAAATTTATTTTTACAGTTCTGTATCTTGACAGTTAAAGATCACCTTATTATGTTCTTTAAAACTACATTCAAAAGTTTGCAGCTTGATAAAAAATTTTTTTCACAAAAAATTTAATACTTTTACAAAAAAATATACAGTTTTACAAAATGTTTTTTTAAAAACTTTCTTATGATTTTTCTTAACCGTCGAATATCGCGACTTTGAAACTGAACCTACATTTCTTACAACTAACGCATAAGAAAATGAATTACCGAAAAAGTAACCAAAAGTCACTTGTACATACATATAAAAAATACATGATATCTTTCTACACATATAAAGCTAGAAAATCTTTAAATTTCAAGGCATTATATAGACAAACATGGAAGTAGTGCGTAAATAAAGTTGATATTAATTGTAAAAAATTTTAGTAATAAAAATCAAATATAAAACAAGGCATGAAATTTTAGTAAGTTTTGTATGAATAAATTCATCATCTCTATATATGTAATCTTGAAATTTGTAACTTCTTTTGAATATAATTAACATATATACAAATATAGATCGATTGTATCAAAGAATACAATACTCTGGTGAAAACATTTCGCTGAAATTATTCTACGTTTTGGAACACTTTTCAGAAAAATTTCAGCATTTCAGAAAAATTTCAACAAAAATTTCAGTAAAATTTCAAAGAAATTTCAGAGAAATATCAGTTTAATTTCAATGATTTTTCGATGTCAGCTGAAAAATTCACTTTTATTGAAATTTCAACAAATTTTTCATCAATTTTATTGAAATGTTCTAAAACGTGGAGAAATCTATTAATTTCAGTGAAACTTTTTCTCCAAGGTGTATAAGCAATTAATTATTATGATTAGCATATTGAGAGTAATTACTGTATGGTTTTATACCGTATTTTCGTTATATAGTGCAAACTTCCAAAAATTTGATCTTTTTTTAAATTTTCGCATGAGAATAGTATCATTTGATTATATGAAATGTATATTTAACTTTGTATATGTCACATTTACAAAAATTCATCCATATTTATAAATTTCAATTTCGAAATTGAAAAATTATGATATTTATATGTCGCGGTGGGATATATTGCCGAAAAAGAGGCTAAAAGTCAAAGATGTATACACAACAAGTAAGAATTTAATGCCTATTACGGTCAAAAATTCTTTTTAAATAATTTCTATGTGAATTTATATATACTAAGTATATAGTCATCTGAACTGCGCGGCGAAATAATTTTTCGGACTTAGATATAAACGCAGACTATAGTAATATCACAAATTAAATTGATAAGCAATTTAATAATTTGATGCTCAATCTGGCATCCTATCAGAAAGATATTAATATACTGAAAAACTGTAATTAAATTTGGCCTTGATCTTAACAAATATGTTATCCAGGACATGATCCTGAGCAACATTCAAGAGGTTTTAGCCGGTTGAATATCTTGCGTAATGCTAATATCGGCGGTACTGTAACTTTCAAGCCTTAGAACTCGAAAAGTACTTAATGAAAATAAATTTATTATAATGTTTTGAAAAGTTCTTGACACCAACTATTAAATTCTGGCATAAAAAATAAGGCAAAGTACGGATTTTACACTTTAGTTACACTTTACTTCAGTTTTAAAACACGTTTAATTAAAAAGGACAGTTAACATACTAAGAACTATAGCATGTTTGTCGAATAAATAGTTACTCAATAAATAAGTGTAATGCAATTAACGTAAACATACTAATCGCTTTGTCAAATCGTTTTCTAAATTAAATTTGATCAAAATTATCGAATAAATCAATCCTCAAACATTTTCTGAACACCTATCATGGAACATTTCGATCGAAATCCATTCCGATTTATTTCATGATAGGTGCCCAGCAACGGAATTCTGTAATTCTCGTTATGCAATCATTATGTGCTCATAACGACATTGCGCAAATATTTTATATATTAGGTGTTAAACTTAATTCCTGCCGTTTTTCGTCTCCAAAATTGATTTGTTTCGAAGGGAAATACTTTAATCAAAGTATTATTAATAAAGTATTATTAATTAATAATAAGGTAGAAAATGGAGGAAATTACTTTGATTGAAATATTCATTCATCTTCCCTTCGAAACAAATCAATTTTGGAGACGAAAAACGGCAGGAATTAAGTTTAACAACTAATAGTAAAAAAGCTGCGCAACTATCGTTATGAACTCATTACAACTGCATAACAAGTTACAGAATACAGGGACAGATACCTATTGTGTAACTCGTTAAGACAGTAACGACATTGTTGCGCAGATATTTTATAATATAAAAAGCTGCGCAACGATGTCGTTACTATTTTAACAAATTACAAAATAAGGTACCAGGCCTATTCTGTAACTTTTAACGACATTCCAGTATCGTTATACTGTCGTTGTACAGCTTTTTCATCATGTAAAGTACCTGCGCAACGATTCGACATCCCTAGCTAGTAAAATTGTCGTTAAAAAGTTACAGATGCATGTTCTGATTCCCACCAGCAACAGTATTCTGTAACTGTCTTTACACGCCTACCGACAGTTGACGGGATCGTTGCGCAGATATTTTATACGGTGAAAAAGCTGCGCAACGACACAACGATATCGACATTGTCGTTAAAAGTTACAAAAAAGGGCCTCTGGGTGCTCCTCGGATGTCATGTCATTCTTATTTAACAGTTCAGTAAACAATAAGGATGACATGACATCCGGGGGGCACCCAGATGGAAATCCGAACATGCCTCTGAATAGGCTTACTGGTCTCTCGATCGCGATTATCGATTGTAATCTGTTATCTGTCTTACCGTGACTCGTGATAAAATTGGCGAGATAGAGATCTAGTTCCCGGACAGAAACGTTAATATGATAAGGATTGACGCAAAGTCCCGGCTGCGCGCATTCAGCAGTTTTTTCAAGCCGTTCCCCGTCCGTCGATTCCAATGGAATTGCCTTGAAAAGAATCACCATAACTAGGTCCAACCTCCATACCTATCACAGAAATGCGAGCAGTCATAATAAGAGTTTGCATTGTAAAACTCTCACTGTTAAATATTAATGACTCTTTTTAATAAAAATTCATTTAATGATATATAGATAAGGATGCGTAAAAGTGTACGTGGGTCACCGGACTTACCTTGTCCGCTTGACGAAGACAATCGATTCGACGCATTTTACCCTTTTGATCAGGATTACTTAAAACGCACATCGCTGGCCTTTTTCCCGTAATACTTAATACAAAGTCTTCTCGATATTCTTGCGTGATATCCTTTCGTAATTTTCCTAGAAGCCGCGAGGCCCATTTCTGTTTCACTTCCAGCTTCTCGTTCTAAAGAAAGAAAAGACATCATAAATTGCAAACACGAGAATGACAATCATCTGAATTACATCATTGATTCATCGATTTCGTGGTCTAACAAGTAATTATCACTCTTTCCTGATAAAAAGAATACTTGCACGTATTTAATGTAGCTAGAGAACAATTTTATTAGTAGATAACACTACTTTACAGGAAAACATTTTTTTTTAATTACTCTAAATCAGATAAAGTGTTTTTCATAGACTTTTGGATGCTGAAAATGATACCACAAGCCAAATTTCATGTAAGGTTTTCAAAATAATTGAAATTCAACGTGTTAAGAATGGCTTTTTTGCGATACTTGATGTTTTTTGTAAACGTTATCTCGAATTTATTATCAGAAGTTATGAATGTATTCTTTATCCCTTATAAAATATATTCCCTTTAATTTTAATTTTTTATTTTTAGCCACGTTATAAAAAATTTAAATACATGGCTTTTTTAAGATAGCAAATTTTTCGTATATGATCATTGAATAAAGTCAAATGTATTTATAATTTTTAGTCTGTGACTATTGATATACATACACGAAACAAAATTTTTATTTGAAAACATTTTTTTTTTAGTGCGCTTTTTAAGATATTCAAGACGGACAACTAAAATGAATCATTCTGTGTGCGTGTATGTATACAGGATGTTTCCTGTAACATAATCATTTAAAATATCTCCGTTGATTTTGGTGATACGAAAAAATACCACAGGAGATCTTGTTCGATTCAAAGAGACACATATTATGATAAGCAAAAAATTGTTCTCAAGATCATTTTTTTGGGACTTCAAGATCACTTCTACTTTTTTAAATGGAAATCACTTGGTTTACTATACCATACATAAAAAACATCTCAAATAAATTTAGAGGAATTATCAATAAGTTATGTACAAAAATGTCGTTTTTCAGTCTTAATAAGTTAAATAAATTCATTAGAGCACATAAGAACAGACTTCCGGATTCATCTAAGAGAAACGTGGTTTATCGCATAAATTTTAATGATTGTGACGCGTCATATGTGGGCGCGTCAAACGGAAACTACAAACCAGAATATCAGAACATTATGATCATATAAAAAGAAACACATCATCCCAGTTGGTTATAACAGAACATAGGATACGTTACAATCGTGAATTTCGATGGAATGAGGTGGAAATATTGGACAAAATTTTTAATAAGCTACTAATATCAGAAATGTTGTATATCAAACAACAGCATAATGGTCTAAATTTACAGATAGACACGGAAAAGTTAGATTCTATGTATGTTACGTTTTTCAATAACGATTAAATATTATGTTTTTTAACTTTAATGCATGACATTTGTTCAAATTATAAACAAGTATTCGCAGTCTTTACTTAGAAACTGTTGTGTCAAAACATATATTTTTTAAATTTATCTATATTTTATCGGTATAACTGTCTGCTACGAAAACATTTTTGTTATATATATAATTTTAATTGCGTAATGGATTATGGCGCTTATGGTGAGTGTAGGAGAAATATCTTTTAAATGTATTGTGTGTGTTCTCCAATTCGTATTCGATTTCAGTTGTGATTCCAATAGTCTGTCAACTGTTGAGAAACCCACACATTACATGATAAATTTGATTGCGGAACAAGAATTTATGATCTAACAATGGATAATTAATTCTGAAGATGACTCAAAGAGGAGTCGAAACGTCAAAATTCTATTATATTATGGTTGCGCTCATCGAAATCACATCAATGATAAAAAATCTTGTCAGAAGGACTTATTATTATGTACGAACGACACCGACTGAGAAGACGTGACAACAACTCAAGCTTTTATAATTTATCTATAATCGGGAGGTAGGTCCTCGGAAGCCTCTCCATATCCGTCTGCAGGTTGAGTCCATGCATTTGTCTCCTGATGAATATCATCTCCGAAATCAATCTCTTTCTGTAGTGAGGTTCCTCGTCCAATATTGCAACGATGTCCCAATACACTACATGCACTTTTGCGCACAAATAAAAATTTCAGAAACGGAGTTACTTTTGCCTACATGTACTATTGCCTACATGTATTATTGCCTACATGAATTATTGCCTACATGTACTATTACCTACAAGTATTATTGCCTACAGATCGATTGTCTACATACACTTTTGCACACAAATAAAAATTTTAGAAACGGAGTTGCTTTTGCCTACATGTATTATTGCCTCCAAGTATTATTGTCTACAGTTCTATTGCCTACATGCACTTTTGCGCACAAATAAAACTTTAAGGCCCAGTTCCACAACTCACGGTTAACTCTTAACCGAGATTCAACTTATTCATTGTTTCTTTCCAATTCTAGAATTGGATGAGAAACAAATTGAACTTCGGTTAATAGTTAACCATGAGTTGTGGAACTGGGCCTTAGAAGCAGAGTTACTTTTGCCTACATGTATTATTGCCTACAGCTCGATTGCCTACATGTACTTTGCTTCCGCCATTTTCCTATAGATGGCTTTAGCGGTAAGTGGTCGAAATAAATAGATCATAGACATCATACAATAAACTTGGGCATCTGTCAACATACCCCTAGAAACATTAGTCGATTTGTGTCTGCATCATAAAGTTATTCTCGATTGAAAATGTCAGTTTACGAGCCAAATTCTCGTCATTTGCGGGAGGTTTTAAT